>NC_047143.1:10481689-10781689 GCF_009829125.3 Periophthalmus magnuspinnatus
TTCAGTAAAGGCAGTAAAGTGTCCAGTGCTATTCCACATCAGAGTACACACTATCAATATCATCCAATAAAAACACAGCAAATCCAATTAAAACATTAGAATAGTTTGGCACTTCACTCACTATAGGCCCATATTCACTTAGTAAACAAAACAATAGTGGATAAAACAGTGACAAGTCTAAGAACTGATCATATTCCTATAAAACACACACACACTTCATTAGGACAAGTTCATACCAGCTAGATGCCATCAAATAGATCAATAATACCTTTGCCAATTTTGAGTTCAAATATTTGTATCACACCTTCCGGGTGATATGGTGTTGTTCTGCTCTTCTCAATGCCATACAAGTTACACAAATGTTTCAAAAGATCTCCTTCGAAGCTTCTTCTTGATCACTATGGAGTCGTTTAGGGACCCCATAGGTATAAAACCACCTTTCCGTGAGGATCTTAACGACAGTGTTTGCCCGTTGATCACGAGTCGCATAGGCTTGGGCAAATTTTGAAAATACATCTGTCACCACAAGCACGTTTTCTCTGCCATCTGTTGACTTCTCTAGCAGTGCAAAATCGACAGCCACAATCTCCAATGGCTTTGAGGCCATTAGACTTCCTCTAAAGGTAGGGACCTTTGGTTGGGCTGCTTTAGCCAGGGTACAACAGTGGCATTGCTGGCAATACTTTTCGATGTCACTCCCCATAAAGGGCCAATAGCACCGACTTCTCACAAGGTGTGTGGTGCGTTCAATGCCTTGGTGCCCATGATTATCATGAAGACCCTTTAAAACTTCTGCTTTAAGGCATTGAGGTAAGAGGAGCTGCTATAACGACTGCTCGCCAGGGGGCCGCATTTCCGGGTATAGGACACCGTCTCTGGTTCTTAGTCTAGACCACTGCTGTGCCATTTTCTGCAGCTCTTGACATGCAGTGCTTAGTTCTTGTCTTGAGGGGGGTCTTTATCTTCTCCTGTACTTAAGGAAAGCACCTATAACTGGATCTGCTGCTTGCAAAACACTCAGATCAGCTTGAGGGCGAAAGGGCAGTGCTGTGATTGTATTACTGAGTGCAGCCGCAGTTAAAACAGGTAGATCTCTTGCATGAGCCTCTTCTGGCACAGGAAAACCAGGTACAAAAACAGAGAAGTCGGCTGGCTGTGTCTGACGTGACAGTGCATCAGCGTTTCGATTTGCTGGTCCAGGGCGATACTTAATCTCAAAATTGAATACTGCCAATTCTGACGCCCCCCGTTGCTCTGCTGCACTCAGATTAGCAGTTTGGAGGTAACTTAATGGATTATTGTCAGTAAAGACAACAAACTTGTTCCCCAACAAGTATTCTCGAAACTTTTGAGTAACAGCCCATTGAAGGGCTAGAAATTCGAGTTTTGGGGAGCTGTAATTAGACATAAAGATTTCTCCTAAGATATTTTTTGGTGTTTAAGCCTTTTTCAGTAAATAGTGGATCTTACCCAAAGCTCAACGAATGGAGTCAAATTGCTTCTCCCTTTGTTTCCCTGAAAGTACTCCCACATCAACGCTAATTGAAAATATTCCCATGGTCAGTCGCAAGTCCGATTCACCAGGCTTCTTGTACATTGGGAGATAAAGTAAAGATGGCTATGCAAGAGAGCTGACACATGGCCGGTTAGCTCAGCTGGTTAGAGCGTGGTGCTAATAACACCAAGGTCGAGGGTTCGATCCCCTTACTGGCCAGTTTATATATTGGAGGTACCCAAGGATTACCAAAACAGTCAAACTTGTACTGAAGGAAATGCTGCCAAATTAAACCACCCAGTTTATGTGTGAGACATATGTTATTGTGTTGCCAACAATTTTGAGCCTTGAGCTGCATTCACCTCAGACCTTTGGAGGTGTTCACTAGTCATTCAGTAAAGAGTGGAAATTTATATAAAGGAAATCCTGCCAGTTGCAACTTCCTTCATGAACAGGACCTTTGTTGGGTAATTGCAAGTGTGTTGCCAATAAATTGCAAGTGTGTTGCCAATAAATGTATGCCTTTTGCCAATAGCTGCATTCACCTCAGACCTTCACAGGTGTTCACTAGTCGTTCAGTAAAGAGTGGAAATTTATATGTAGTATTCAGGAGTAGCAGCTACCAGAATAAACTGGAGAGAGGCTGGACATAAATTCAACAAATTTATTTAACAAGGTGGCACCCCTAAAACACTTAAGGCAAGCAATCGGCCATTCAGTAAAGGCAGGTAAAGTGTCCAGTGCTATTCCACATCAGAGTACACACTAATCAATATCATCCAATATAAAACACAGCAAATCCAATTAAAACATTAGAATAGTTTGGCACTTCACTGTACTACGCCGTATTGCACCATTGCCCGAATTTTATTAAACTATATAAAGTGCCGAGGTGCAAGAATTATAAACTATAGGCCCATATTCACTTCGTAAAACAAAACAATAGTGGGATAAAACAGTGACAAGTCTAAGAACTGATCATATTCCTATAAAACACACACACACTTCATTAGGACAAGTTCATACCAGCTAGATGCCATCAAATAGATCAATAATACCTTTACCAATTTTGAGTTCAAATATTTGTATCACACCTTCCGGGTGATATGGTGTTGTTCTGCTCTTCTCAATGCCATACAAGTTACACAAATGTTTCAAAAGATCTCCTTCGAAGCTTCTTCCTTGATCACTATGGAGTCGTTTAGGGACCCCATAGGTATAAAACCACCTTTCCGTGAGGATCTTAACGACAGTGCTTGCCCGTTGATCACGAGTCGCATAGGCTTGGGCAAATTTTGAAAATACATCTGTCACCACAAGCACATTTTCTCTGCCATCTGTTGACTTCTCTAGCAGTGCAAAATCGACAGCCACAATCTCCAATGGCTTTGAGGCCATTAGACTTCCTCTAAAGGTAGGGACCTTTGGTTGGGCTGCTTTAGCCAGGGTACAACAGTGGCATTGCTGGCAATACTTTTTGATGTCACTCCCCATAAAGGGCCAATAGCACCGACTTCTCACAAGGTGTGTGGTGCGTTCAATGCCTTGGTGCCCATGATTATCATGAAGACCCTTTAAAACTTCTGCTTTAAGGCATTGAGGTAAGAGGAGCTGCTATAACGACTGCTCGCCAGGGGGCCGCATTTCCGGGTATAGGACACCGTCTCTGGTTCTTAGTCTAGACCACTGCTGTGCCATTTTCTGCAGCTCTTGACATGCAGTGCTTAGTTCTTGTCTTGAGGGGGGTCTTTATCTTCTCCTGTACTTAAGGAAAGCACCTATAACTGGATCTGCTGCTTGCAAAACACTCAGATCAGCTTGAGGGCGAAAGGGCAGTGCTGTGATTGTATTACTGAGTGCAGCCGCAGTTAAAACAGGTAGATCTCTTGCATGAGCCTCTTCTGGCACAGGAAAACCAGGTACAAAAACAGAGAAGTCGGCTGGCTGTGTCTGACGTGACAGTGCATCAGCGTTTTCGATTTGCTGGTCCAGGGCGATACTTAATCTCAAAATTGAATACTGCCAATTCTGACGCCCCCCGTTGCTCTGCTGCACTCAGATTAGCAGTTTGGAGGTAACTTAATGGATTATTGTCAGTAAAGACAACAAACTTGTTCCCCAACAAGTATTCTCGAAACTTTTGAGTAACAGCCCATTGAAGGGCTAGAAATTCGAGTTTTGGGGAGCTGTAATTAGACATAAAGATTTCTCCTAAGATATTTTTTGGTGTTTAAGCCTTTTTCAGTAAATAGTGGATCTTACCCAAAGCTCAACGAATGGAGTCAAATTGCTTCTCCCTTTGTTTCCCTGAAAGTACTCCCACATCAACGCTAATTGAAAATATTCCCATGGTCAGTCGCAAGTCCGATTCACCAGGCTTCTTGTACATTGGGAGATAAAGTAAAGATGGCTATGCAAGAGAGCTGACACATGGCCGGTTAGCTCAGCTGGTTAGAGCGTGGTGCTAATAACGCCAAGGTCGAGGGTTCGATCCCCTTACTGGCCAGTTTATATATTGGAGGTACCCAAGGATTACCAAAACAGTCAAACTTGTACTGAAGGAAATGCTGCCAAATTAAACCACCCAGTTTATGTGTGAGACATATGTTATTGTGTTGCCAACAATTTTGAGCCTTGAGCTGCATTCACCTCAGACCTTTGGAGGTGTTCACTAGTCATTCAGTAAAGAGTGGAAATTTATATAAAGGAAATCCTGCCAGTTGCAACTTCCTTCATGAACAGGACCTTTGTTGGGTAATTGCAAGTGTGTTGCCAATAAATTGCAAGTGTGTTGCCAATAAATGTATGCCTTTTGCCAATAGCTGCATTCACCTCAGACCTTCAGAGGTGTTCACTAGTCGTTCAGTAAAGAGTGGAAATTTATATGTAGTATTCAGGAGTAGCAGCTACCAGAATAAACTGGAGAGAGGCTGGACATAAATTCAACAAATTTATTTAACAAGGTGGCACCCCTAAAACACTTAAGGCAAGCAATCGGCCATTCAGTAAAGGCAGGTAAAGTGTCCAGTGCTATTCCACATCAGAGTACACACTAATCAATATCATCCAATATAAAACACAGCAAATCCAATTAAAACATTAGAATAGTTTGGCACTTCACTGTACTACGCCGTATTGCACCATTGCCCGAATTTTATTAAACTATATAAAGTGCCGAGGTGCAAGAATTATAAACTATAGGCCCATATTCACTTAGTAAAACAAAACAATAGTGGGATAAAACAGTGACAAGTCTAAGAACTGATCATATTCCTATAAAACACACACACACTTCATTAGGACAAGTTCATACCAGCTAGATGCCATCAAATAGATCAATAATACCTTTACCAATTTTGAGTTCAAATATTTGTATCACACCTTCCGGGTAATATGGTGTTGTTCTGCTCTTCTCAATGCCATACAAGTTACACAAATGTTTCAAAAGATCTCCTTCGAAGCTTCTTCCTTGATCACTATGGAGTCGTTTAGGGACCCCATAGGTATAAAACCACCTTTCCGTGAGGATCTTAACGACAGTGCTTGCCCGTTGATCACGAGTCGCATAGGCTTGGGCAAATTTTGAAAATACATCTGTCACCACAAGCACAGTTTTCTCTGCCATCTGTTGACTTCTCTAGCAGTGCAAAATCGACAGCCACAATCTCCAATGGCTTTGAGGCCATTAGACTTCCTCTAAAGGTAGGGACCTTTGGTTGGGCTGCTTTAGCCAGGGTACAACAGTGGCATTGCTGGCAATACTTTTCGATGTCACTCCCCATAAAGGGCCAATAGCACCGACTTCTCACAAGGTGTGTGGTGCGTTCAATGCCTTGGTGCCCATGATTATCATGAAGACCCTTTAAAACTTCTGCTTTAAGGCATTGAGGTAAGAGGAGCTGCTATAACGACTGCTCGCCAGGGGGCCGCATTTCCGGGTATAGGACACCGTCTCTGGTTCTTAGTCTAGACCACTGCTGTGCCATTTTCTGCAGCTCTTGACATGCAGTGCTTAGTTCTTGTCTTGAGGGGGGTCTTTATCTTCTCCTGTACTTAAGGAAAGCACCTATAACTGGATCTGCTGCTTGCAAAACACTCAGATCAGCTTGAGGGCGAAAGGGCAGTGCTGTGATTGTATTACTGAGTGCAGCCGCAGTTAAAACAGGTAGATCTCTTGCATGAGCCTCTTCTGGCACAGGAAAACCAGGTACAAAAACAGAGAAGTCGGCTGGCTGTGTCTGACGTGACAGTGCATCAGCGTTTCGATTTGCTGGTCCAGGGCGATACTTAATCTCAAAATTGAATACTGCCAATTCTGACGCCCCCCGTTGCTCTGCTGCACTCAGATTAGCAGTTTGGAGGTAACTTAATGGATTATTGTCAGTAAAGACAACAAACTTGTTCCCCAACAAGTATTCTCGAAACTTTTGAGTAACAGCCCATTGAAGGGCTAGAAATTCGAGTTTTGGGGAGCTGTAATTAGACATAAAGATTTCTCCTAAGATATTTTTTGGTGTTTAAGCCTTTTTCAGTAAATAGTGGATCTTACCCAAAGCTCAACGAATGGAGTCAAATTGCTTCTCCCTTTGTTTCCCTGAAAGTACTCCCACATCAACGCTAATTGAAAATATTCCCATGGTCAGTCGCAAGTCCGATTCACCAGGCTTCTTGTACATTGGGAGATAAAGTAAAGATGGCTATGCAAGAGAGCTGACACATGGCCGGTTAGCTCAGCTGGTTAGAGCGTGGTGCTAATAACGCCAAGGTCGAGGGTTCAATCCCCTTACTGGCCAGTTTATATATTGGAGGTACCCAAGGATTACCAAAACAGTCAAACTTGTACTGAAGGAAATGCTGCCAAATTAAACCACCCAGTTTATGTGTGAGACATATGTTATTGTGTTGCCAACAATTTTGAGCCTTGAGCTGCATTCACCTCAGACCTTTGGAGGTGTTCACTAGTCATTCAGTAAAGAGTGGAAATTTATATAAAGGAAATCCTGCCAGTTGCAACTTCCTTCATGAACAGGACCTTTGTTGGGTAATTACAAGTGTGTTGCCAATAAATTGCAAGTGTGTTGCCAATAAATGTATGCCTTTTGCCAATAGCTGCATTCACCTCAGACCTTCAGAGGTGTTCACTAGTCGTTCAGTAAAGAGTGGAAATTTATATGTAGTATTCAGGAGTAGCAGCTACCAGAATAAACTGGAGAGAGGCTGGACATAAATTCAACAAATTTATTTAACAAGGTGGCACCCCTAAAACACTTAAGGCAAGCAATCGGCCATTCAGTAAAGGCAGGTAAAGTGTCCAGTGCTATTCCACATCAGAGTACACACTAATCAATATCATCCAATATAAAACACAGCAAATCCAATTAAAACATTAGAATAGTTTGGCACTTCACTGTACTACGCCGTATTGCACCATTGCCCGAATTTTATTAAACTATATAAAGTGCCGAGGTGCAAGAATTATAAACTATAGGCCCATATTCACTTAGTAAAACAAAACAATAGTGGGATAAAACAGTGACAAGTCTAAGAACTGATCATATTCCTATAAAACACACACACACTTCATTAGGACAAGTTCATACCAGCTAGATGCCATCAAATAGATCAATAATACCTTTGCCAATTTTGAGTTCAAATATTTGTATCACACCTTCCGGGTGATATGGTGTTGTTCTGCTCTTCTCAATGCCATACAAGTTACACAAATGTTTCAAAAGATCTCCTTCGAAGCTTCTTCCTTGATCACTATGGAGTCGTTTAGGGACCCCATAGGTATAAAACCACCTTTCCATGAGGATCTTAACGACAGTGCTTGCCCGTTGATCACGAGTCGCATAGGCTTGGGCAAATTTTGAAAATACATCTGTCACCACAAGCACGTTTTCTCTGCCATCTGTTGACTTCTCTAGCAGTGCAAAATCGACAGCCACAATCTCCAATGGCTTTGAGGCCATTAGACTTCCTCTAAAGGTAGGGACCTTTGGTTGGGCTGCTTTAGCCAGGGTACAACAGTGGCATTGCTGGCAATACTTTTCGATGTCACTCCCCATAAAGGGCCAATAGCACCGACTTCTCACAAGGTGTGTGGTGCGTTCAATGCCTTGGTGCCCATGATTATCATGAAGACCCTTTAAAACTTCTGCTTTAAGGCATTGAGGTAAGAGGAGCTGCTATAACGACTGCTCGCCAGGGGGCCGCATTTCCGGGTATAGGACACCGTCTCTGGTTCTTAGTCTAGACCACTGCTGTGCCATTTTCTGCAGCTCTTGACATGCAGTGCTTAGTTCTTGTCTTGAGGGGGGTCTTTATCTTCTCCTGTACTTAAGGAAAGCACCTATAACTGGATCTGCTGCTTGCAAAACACTCAGATCAGCTTGAGGGCGAAAGGGCAGTGCTGTGATTGTATTACTGAGTGCAGCCGCAGTTAAAACAGGTAGATCTCTTGCATGAGCCTCTTCTGGCACAGGAAAACCAGGTACAAAAACAGAGAAGTCGGCTGGCTGTGTCTGACGTGACAGTGCATCAGCGTTTCGATTTGCTGGTCCAGGGCGATACTTAATCTCAAAATTGAATACTGCCAATTCTGACGCCCCCCGTTGCTCTGCTGCACTCAGATTAGCAGTTTGGAGGTAACTTAATGGATTATTGTCAGTAAAGACAACAAACTTGTTCCCCAACAAGTATTCTCGAAACTTTTGAGTAACAGCCCATTGAAGGGCTAGAAATTCGAGTTTTGGGGAGCTGTAATTAGACATAAAGATTTCTCCTAAGATATTTTTTGGTGTTTAAGCCTTTTTCAGTAAATAGTGGATCTTACCCAAAGCTCAACGAATGGAGTCAAATTGCTTCTCCCTTTGTTTCCCTGAAAGTACTCCCACATCAACGCTAATTGAAAATATTCCCATGGTCAGTCGCAAGTCCGATTCACCAGGCTTCTTGTACATTGGGAGATAAAGTAAAGATGGCTATGCAAGAGAGCTGACACATGGCCGGTTAGCTCAGCTGGTTAGAGCGTGGTGCTAATAACGCCAAGGTCGAGGGTTCGATCCCCTTACTGGCCAGTTTATATATTGGAGGTACCCAAGGATTACCAAAACAGTCAAACTTGTACTGAAGGAAATGCTGCCAAATTAAACCACCCAGTTTATGTGTGAGACATATGTTATTGTGTTGCCAACAATTTTGAGCCTTGAGCTGCATTCACCTCAGACCTTTGGAGGTGTTCACTAGTCATTCAGTAAAGAGTGGAAATTTATATAAAGGAAATCCTGCCAGTTGCAACTTCCTTCATGAACAGGACCTTTGTTGGGTAATTGCAAGTGTGTTGCCAATAAATTGCAAGTGTGTTGCCAATAAATGTATGCCTTTTGCCAATAGCTGCATTCACCTCAGACCTTCAGAGGTGTTCACTAGTCGTTCAGTAAAGAGTGGAAATTTATATGTAGTATTCAGGAGTAGCAGCTACCAGAATAAACTGGAGAGAGGCTGGACATAAATTCAACAAATTTATTTAACAAGGTGGCACCCCTAAAACACTTAAGGCAAGCAATCGGCCATTCAGTAAAGGCAGGTAAAGTGTCCAGTGCTATTCCACATCAGAGTACACACTAATCAATATCATCCAATATAAAACACAGCAAATCCAATTAAAACATTAGAATAGTTTGGCACTTCACTGTACTACGCCGTATTGCACCATTGCCCGAATTTTATTAAACTATATAAAGTGCCGAGGTGCAAGAATTATAAACTATAGGCCCATATTCACTTAGTAAAACAAAACAATAGTGGGATAAAACAGTGACAAGTCTAAGAACTGATCATATTCCTATAAAACACACACACACTTCATTAGGACAAGTTCATACCAGCTAGATGCCATCAAATAGATCAATAATACCTTTGCCAATTTTGAGTTCAAATATTTGTATCACACCTTCCGGGTAATATGGTGTTGTTCTGCTCTTCTCAATGCCATACAAGTTACACAAATGTTTCAAAAGATCTCCTTCGAAGCTTCTTCCTTGATCACTATGGAGTCGTTTAGGGACCCCATAGGTATAAAACCACCTTTCCGTGAGGATCTTAACGACAGTGCTTGCCCGTTGATCACGAGTCGCATAGGCTTGGGCAAATTTTGAAAATACATCTGTCACCACAAGCACATTTTCTCTGCCATCTGTTGACTTCTCTAGCAGTGCAAAATCGACAGCCACAATCTCCAATGGCTTTGAGGCCATTAGACTTCCTCTAAAGGTAGGGACCTTTGGTTGGGCTGCTTTAGCCAGGGTACAACAGTGGCATTGCTGGCAATACTTTTCGATGTCACTCCCCATAAAGGGCCAATAGCACCGACTTCTCACAAGGTGTGTGGTGCGTTCAATGCCTTGGTGCCCATGATTATCATGAAGACCCTTTAAAACTTCTGCTTTAAGGCATTGAGGTAAGAGGAGCTGCTATAACGACTGCTCGCCAGGGGGCCGCATTTCCGGGTATAGGACACCGTCTCTGGTTCTTAGTCTAGACCACTGCTGTGCCATTTTCTGCAGCTCTTGACATGCAGTGCTTAGTTCTTGTCTTGAGGGGGGTCTTTATCTTCTCCTGTACTTAAGGAAAGCACCTATAACTGGATCTGCTGCTTGCAAAACACTCAGATCAGCTTGAGGGCGAAAGGGCAGTGCTGTGATTGTATTACTGAGTGCAGCCGCAGTTAAAACAGGTAGATCTCTTGCATGAGCCTCTTCTGGCACAGGAAAACCAGGTACAAAAACAGAGAAGTCGGCTGGCTGTGTCTGACGTGACAGTGCATCAGCGTTTCGATTTGCTGGTCCAGGGCGATACTTAATCTCAAAATTGAATACTGCCAATTCTGACGCCCCCCGTTGCTCTGCTGCACTCAGATTAGCAGTTTGGAGGTAACTTAATGGATTATTGTCAGTAAAGACAACAAACTTGTTCCCCAACAAGTATTCTCGAAACTTTTGAGTAACAGCCCATTGAAGGGCTAGAAATTCGAGTTTTGGGGAGCTGTAATTAGACATAAAGATTTCTCCTAAGATATTTTTTGGTGTTTAAGCCTTTTTCAGTAAATAGTGGATCTTACCCAAAGCTCAACGAATGGAGTCAAATTGCTTCTCCCTTTGTTTCCCTGAAAGTACTCCCACATCAACGCTAATTGAAAATATTCCCATGGTCAGTCGCAAGTCCGATTCACCAGGCTTCTTGTACATTGGGAGATAAAGTAAAGATGGCTATGCAAGAGAGCTGACACATGGCCGGTTAGCTCAGCTGGTTAGAGCGTGGTGCTAATAACGCCAAGGTCGAGGGTTCGATCCCCTTACTGGCCAGTTTATATATTGGAGGTACCCAAGGATTACCAAAACAGTCAAACTTGTACTGAAGGAAATGCTGCCAAATTAAACCACCCAGTTTATGTGTGAGACATATGTTATTGTGTTGCCAACAATTTTGAGCCTTGAGCTGCATTCACCTCAGACCTTTGGAGGTGTTCACTAGTCATTCAGTAAAGAGTGGAAATTTATATAAAGGAAATCCTGCCAGTTGCAACTTCCTTCATGAACAGGACCTTTGTTGGGTAATTGCAAGTGTGTTGCCAATAAATTGCAAGTGTGTTGCCAATAAATGTATGCCTTTTGCCAATAGCTGCATTCACCTCAGACCTTCACAGGTGTTCACTAGTCGTTCAGTAAAGAGTGGAAATTTATATGTAGTATTCAGGAGTAGCAGCTACCAGAATAAACTGGAGAGAGGCTGGACATAAATTCAACAAATTTATTTAACAAGGTGGCACCCCTAAAACACTTAAGGCAAGCAATCGGCCATTCAGTAAAGGCAGGTAAAGTGTCCAGTGCTATTCCACATCAGAGTACACACTAATCAATATCATCCAATATAAAACACAGCAAATCCAATTAAAACATTAGAATAGTTTGGCACTTCACTGTACTACGCCGTATTGCACCATTGCCCGAATTTTATTAAACTATATAAAGTGCCGAGGTGCAAGAATTATAAACTATAGGCCCATATTCACTTCGTAAAACAAAACAATAGTGGGATAAAACAGTGACAAGTCTAAGAACTGATCATATTCCTATAAAACACACACACACTTCATTAGGACAAGTTCATACCAGCTAGATGCCATCAAATAGATCAATAATACCTTTACCAATTTTGAGTTCAAATATTTGTATCACACCTTCCGAGTGATATGGTGTTGTTCTGCTCTTCTCAATGCCATATAAGTTACACAAATGTTTCAAAAGATCTCCTTCGAAGCTTCTTCCTTGATCACTATGGAGTCGTTTAGGGACCCCATAGGTATAAAACCACCTTTCCGTGAGGATCTTAACGACAGTGCTTGCCCGTTGATCACGAGTCGCATAGGCTTGGGCAAATTTTGAAAATACATCTGTCACCACAAGCACATTTTCTCTGCCATCTGTTGACTTCTCTAGCAGTGCAAAATCGACAGCCACAATCTCCAATGGCTTTGAGGCCATTAGACTTCCTCTAAAGGTAGGGACCTTTGGTTGGGCTGCTTTAGCCAGGGTACAACAGTGGCATTGCTGGCAATACTTTTCGATGTCACTCCCCATAAAGGGCCAATAGCACCGACTTCTCACAAGGTGTGTGGTGCGTTCAATGCCTTGGTGCCCATGATTATCATGAAGACCCTTTAAAACTTCTGCTTTAAGGCATTGAGGTAAGAGGAGCTGCTATAACGACTGCTCGCCAGGGGGCCGCATTTCCGGGTATAGGACACCGTCTCTGGTTCTTAGTCTAGACCACTGCCGTGCCATTTTCTGCAGCTCTTGACATGCAGTGCTTAGTTCTTGTCTTGAGGGGGGTCTTTATCTTCTCCTGTACTTAAGGAAAGCACCTATAACTGGATCTGCTGCTTGCAAAACACTCAGATCAGCTTGAGGGCGAAAGGGCAGTGCTGTGATTGTATTACTGAGTGCAGCCGCAGTTAAAACAGGTAGATCTCTTGCATGAGCCTCTTCTGGCACAGGAAAACCAGGTACAAAAACAGAGAAGTCGGCTGGCTGTGTCTGACGTGACAGTGCATCAGCGTTTCGATTTGCTGGTCCAGGGCGATACTTAATCTCAAAATTGAATACTGCCAATTCTGACGCCCCCCGTTGCTCTGCTGCACTCAGATTAGCAGTTTGGAGGTAACTTAATGGATTATTGTCAGTAAAGACAACAAACTTGTTCCCCAACAAGTATTCTCGAAACTTTTGAGTAACAGCCCATTGAAGGGCTAGAAATTCGAGTTTTGGGGAGCTGTAATTAGACATAAAGATTTCTCCTAAGATATTTTTTGGTGTTTAAGCCTTTTTCAGTAAATAGTGGATCTTACCCAAAGCTCAACGAATGGAGTCAAATTGCTTCTCCCTTTGTTTCCCTGAAAGTACTCCCACATCAACGCTAATTGAAAATATTCCCATGGTCAGTCGCAAGTCCGATTCACCAGGCTTCTTGTACATTGGGAGATAAAGTAAAGATGGCTATGCAAGAGAGCTGACACATGGCCGGTTAGCTCAGCTGGTTAGAGCGTGGTGCTAATAACGCCAAGGTCGAGGGTTCGATCCCCTTACTGGCCAGTTTATATATTGGAGGTACCCAAGGATTACCAAAACAGTCAAACTTGTACTGAAGGAAATGCTGCCAAATTAAACCACCCAGTTTATGTGTGAGACATATGTTATTGTGTTGCCAACAATTTTGAGCCTTGAGCTGCATTCACCTCAGACCTTTGGAGGTGTTCACTAGTCATTCAGTAAAGAGTGGAAATTTATATAAAGGAAATCCTGCCAGTTGCAACTTCCTTCATGAACAGGACCTTTGTTGGGTAATTGCAAGTGTGTTGCCAATAAATTGCAAGTGTGTTGCCAATAAATGTATGCCTTTTGCCAATAGCTGCATTCACCTCAGACCTTCAGAGGTGTTCACTAGTCGTTCAGTAAAGAGTGGAAATTTATATGTAGTATTCAGGAGTAGCAGCTACCAGAATAAACTGGAGAGAGGCTGGACATAAATTCAACAAATTTATTTAACAAGGTGGCACCCCTAAAACACTTAAGGCAAGCAATCGGCCATTCAGTAAAGGCAGGTAAAGTGTCCAGTGCTATTCCACATCAGAGTACACACTAATCAATATCATCCAATATAAAACACAGCAAATCCAATTAAAACATTAGAATAGTTTGGCACTTCACTGTACTACGCCGTATTGCACCATTGCCCGAATTTTATTAAACTATATAAAGTGCCGAGGTGCAAGAATTATAAACTATAGGCCCATATTCACTTAGTAAAACAAAACAATAGTGGGATAAAACAGTGACAAGTCTAAGAACTGATCATATTCCTATAAAACACACACACACTTCATTAGGACAAGTTCATACCAGCTAGATGCCATCAAATAGATCAATAATACCTTTGCCAATTTTGAGTTCAAATATTTGTATCACACCTTCCGGGTGATATGGTGTTGTTCTGCTCTTCTCAATGCCATACAAGTTACACAAATCTTTCAAAAGATCTCCTTCGAAGCTTCTTCCTTGATCACTATGGAGTCGTTTAGGGACCCCATAGGTATAAAACCACCTTTCCGTGAGGATCTTAACGACAGTGCTTGCCCGTTGATCACGAGTCGCATAGGCTTGGGCAAATTTTGAAAATACATCTGTCACCACAAGCACGTTTTCTCTGCCATCTGTTGACTTCTCTAGCAGTGCAAAATCGACAGCCACAATCTCCAATGGCTTTGAGGCCATTAGACTTCCTCTAAAGGTAGGGACCTTTGGTTGGGCTGCTTTAGCCAGGGTACAACAGTGGCATTGCTGGCAATACTTTTCGATGTCACTCCCCATAAAGGGCCAATAGCACCGACTTCTCACAAGGTGTGTGGTGCGTTCAATGCCTTGGTGCCCATGATTATCATGAAGACCCTTTAAAACTTCTGCTTTAAGGCATTGAGGTAAGAGGAGCTGCTATAACGACTGCTCGCCAGGGGGCCGCATTTCCGGGTATAGGACACCATCTCTGGTTCTTAGTCTAGACCACTGCTGTGCCATTTTCTGCAGCTCTTGACATGCAGTGCTTAGTTCTTGTCTTGAGGGGGGTCTTTATCTTCTCCTGTACTTAAGGAAAGCACCTATAACTGGATCTGCTGCTTGCAAAACACTCAGATCAGCTTGAGGGCGAAAGGGCAGTGCTGTGATTGTATTACTGAGTGCAGCCGCAGTTAAAACAGGTAGATCTCTTGCATGAGCCTCTTCTGGCACAGGAAAACCAGGTACAAAAATAGAGAAGTCGGCTGGCTGTGTCTGACGTGACAGTGCATCAGCGTTTCGATTTGCTGGTCCAGGGCGATACTTAATCTCAAAATTGAATACTGCCAATTCTGACGCCCCCCGTTGCTCTGCTGCACTCAGATTAGCAGTTTGGAGGTAACTTAATGGATTATTGTCAGTAAAGACAACAAACTTGTTCCCCAACAAGTATTCTCGAAACTTTTGAGTAACAGCCCATTGAAGGGCTAGAAATTCGAGTTTTGGGGAGCTGTAATTAGACATAAAGATTTCTCCTAAGATATTTTTTGGTGTTTAAGCCTTTTTCAGTAAATAGTGGATCTTACCCAAAGCTCAACGAATGGAGTCAAATTGCTTCTCCCTTTGTTTCCCTGAAAGTACTCCCACATCAACGCTAATTGAAAATATTCCCATGGTCAGTCGCAAGTCCGATTCACCAGGCTTCTTGTACATTGGGAGATAAAGTAAAGATGGCTATGCAAGAGAGCTGACACATGGCCGGTTAGCTCAGCTGGTTAGAGCGTGGTGCTAATAACGCCAAGGTCGAGGGTAGATCCCCTTACTGGCCAGTTTATATATTGGAGGTACCCAAGGATTACCAAAACAGTCAAACTTGTACTGAAGGAAATGCTGCCAAATTAAACCACCCAGTTTATGTGTGAGACATATGTTATTGTGTTGCCAACAATTTTGAGCCTTGAGCTGCATTCACCTCAGACCTTTGGAGGTGTTCACTAGTCATTCAGTAAAGAGTGGAAATTTATATAAAGGAAATCCTGCCAGTTGCAACTTCCTTCATGAACAGGACCTTTGTTGGGTAATTGCAAGTGTGTTGCCAATAAATTGCAAGTGTGTTGCCAATAAATGTATGCCTTTTGCCAATAGCTGCATTCACCTCAGACCTTCAGAGGTGTTCACTAGTCGTTCAGTAAAGAGTGGAAATTTATATGTAGTATTCAGGAGTAGCAGCTACCAGAATAAACTGGAGAGAGGCTGGACATAAATTCAACAAATTTATTTAACAAGGTGGCACCCCTAAAACACTTAAGGCAAGCAATCGGCCATTCAGTAAAGGCAGGTAAAGTGTCCAGTGCTATTCCACATCAGAGTACACACTAATCAATATCATCCAATATAAAACACAGCAAATCCAATTAAAACATTAGAATAGTTTGGCACTTCACTGTACTACGCCGTATTGCACCATTGCCCGAATTTTATTAAACTATATAAAGTGCCGAGGTGCAAGAATTATAAACTATAGGCCCATATTCACTTAGTAAAACAAAACAATAGTGGGATAAAACAGTGACAAGTCTAAGAACTGATCATATTCCTATAAAACACACACACACTTCATTAGGACAAGTTCATACCAGCTAGATGCCATCAAATAGATCAATAATACCTTTGCCAATTTTGAGTTCAAATATTTGTATCACACCTTCCGGGTGATATGGTGTTGTTCTGCTCTTCTCAATGCCATACAAGTTACACAAATGTTTCAAAAGATCTCCTTCGAAGCTTCTTCCTTGATCACTATGGAGTCGTTTATGGACCCCAAAGGTATAAAACCACCTTTCCGTGAGGATCTTAACGACAGTGCTTGCCCGTTGATCACGAGTCGCATAGGCTTGGGCAAATTTTGAAAATACATCTGTCACCACAAGCACGTTTTCTCTGCCATCTGTTGACTTCTCTAGCAGTGCAAAATTGACAGCCACAATCTCCAATGGCTTTGAGGCCATTAGACTTCCTCTAAAGGTAGGGACCTTTGGTTGGGCTGCTTTAGCCAGGGTACAACAGTGGCATTGCTGGCAATACTTTTCGATGTCACTCCCCATAAAGGGCCAATAGCACCGACTTCTCACAAGGTGTGTGGTGCGTTCAATGCCTTGGTGCCCATGATTATCATGAAGACCCTTTAAAACTTCTGCTTTAAGGCATTGAGGTAAGAGGAGCTGCTATAACGACTGCTCGCCAGGGGGCCGCATTTCCGGGTATAGGACACCGTCTCTGGTTCTTAGTCTAGACCACTGCTGTGCCATTTTCTGCAGCTCTTGACATGCAGTGCTTAGTTCTTG
This sequence comes from Periophthalmus magnuspinnatus, assembly GCF_009829125.3. NCBI lineage: Eukaryota > Metazoa > Chordata > Actinopteri > Gobiiformes > Gobiidae > Periophthalmus > Periophthalmus magnuspinnatus. Next base: position 10,498,636 of record NC_047143.1, read on the forward strand.
TCTTGAGGGGGGTCTTTATCTTCTCCTGTACTTAAGGAAAGCACCTATAACTGGATCTGCTGCTTGCAAAACACTCAGATCAGCTTGAGGGCGAAAGGGCAGTGCTGTGATTGTATTACTGAGTGCAGCCGCAGTTAAAACAGGTAGATCTCTTGCATGAGCCTCTTCTGGCACAGGAAAACCAGGTACAAAAACAGAGAAGTCGGCTGGCTGTGTCTGACGTGACAGTGCATCAGCGTTTCGATTTGCTGGTCCAGGGCGATACTTAATCTCAAAATTGAATACTGCCAATTCTGACGCCCCCCGTTGCTCTGCTGCACTCAGATTAGCAGTTTGGAGGTAACTTAATGGATTATTGTCAGTAAAGACAACAAACTTGTTCCCCAACAAGTATTCTCGAAACTTTTGAGTAACAGCCCATTGAAGGGCTAGAAATTCGAGTTTTGGGGAGCTGTAATTAGACATAAAGATTTCTCCTAAGATATTTTTTGGTGTTTAAGCCTTTTTCAGTAAATAGTGGATCTTACCCAAAGCTCAACGAATGGAGTCAAATTGCTTCTCCCTTTGTTTCCCTGAAAGTACTCCCACATCAACGCTAATTGAAAATATTCCCATGGTCAGTCGCAAGTCCGATTCACCAGGCTTCTTGTACATTGGGAGATAAAGTAAAGATGGCTATGCAAGAGAGCTGACACATGGCCGGTTAGCTCAGCTGGTTAGAGCGTGGTGCTAATAACGCCAAGGTCGAGGGTTCGATCCCCTTACTGGCCAGTTTATATATTGGAGGTACCCAAGGATTACCAAAACAGTCAAACTTGTACTGAAGGAAATGCTGCCAAATTAAACCACCCAGTTTATGTGTGAGACATATGTTATTGTGTTGCCAACAATTTTGAGCCTTGAGCTGCATTCACCTCAGACCTTTGGAGGTGTTCACTAGTCATTCAGTAAAGAGTGGAAATTTATATAAAGGAAATCCTGCCAGTTGCAACTTCCTTCATGAACAGGACCTTTGTTGGGTAATTGCAAGTGTGTTGCCAATAAATGTATGCCTTTTGCCAATAAATTTATGCCATTTTGCTGCTGACTAAATTCTAAAACTATGCTGGAAGTATATTGGAGGTATACTAGAAACCGTACTGGACAGCTTAGTTTTACCAGATATCTTAGTTTTCAGGAATAGTCAAACTTGCTCGAAAGCAAAACCTGCCATTTTCAATTGGCTTCATGAATTGGATCTTTGTGGGGTAAAGGCAATAGGGTATTGCCAACACATTTCAAATACTTCTAAATTAAACTACCCAGTTTATGTGTGAGAGGAATGTGATAGTGATGCCAACAAATTTCAGCCTTGAGCTGCTTTCACCATTTTGCTGCTCACTAAATTCTAAAACAGTGGTTCTTAACCTTGTTGGAGTTACTGAACCCCACCGGTTTCATATGCACATTCACGAAACCCTTGTTTATTGAAATATATATATATATATATATATATATATATATATATATATATATATATATATATATATATATATATATATATATTTGTTTATTTATTTATTTATTTTTTCAAATTAAAGACATATGCATGTTTTACTGGTGCACAAAATGAATCGTGCATTAACATCACTGTGTTCAACGAATAAAACCAATACAATGCATGAACTCACAACAAATTACATACATACCTTTTCACAAAGACATGACCTTTTTTAATTCTACCACACTGAAATCATTTAAATTTTTAACCTCATGTATTTCTTTTTTTTGTGATCAAATTTTTATTGTTTACATAATAACAACAAAAACACAATACCCCCCCCCAAAAAAAAAAAAAAAAAAAAAAAACATCCCGAGCTCAAATTTTTAACCTCATGTATTTCAATAATGAACTTATTGTATTTATGCTATTTGTTATTTTTAACATTTTAACACACACTCATCATCTAATTTCAGTGTGAAATTGTTATGTGATTATGTCTAGTCTGCTCCGCAGTTTCTTTCAACAAACTCTATAGGTTTATCTTTTAATCAATTCAATTCAATTCATTTTATTTTTGCAATGCCCAAAATCACAACAACAGTTGTCTCGAAGGGCGTTCATCTTTTGGTTGTTGGGTGAAACCAGAGTACCCGGAGGAAACCCATCCAGACACGGGGAGAAACATGCAAAACTCCACACAGAAAGGCCTGGCGACCCGGGGATCGAACCAAACCTTCTTGCTGTAAGGCAGGTGCTTATTCTCCATGTGCTGAAGTAGTGTTGACAGTTTCATTGCCTCATTTGCTTTTCCCACATATTACGCAGAGCGGACTCTGCGTGTGAGAGTCACCTGTAGCGACAAACCCATATTTTAAGTAGGACTCCTGGTATGGTCTCTTAAATTTAGTTTCCTTTTTCTTGGTGGTTATAGGCTCCTCTTCTGGCTCCTCAGTTGGCCTTTTCTCCTTTGTTAAAAAGTTTTCCAAAGACTTTTGTTTTGGCTCATTTTCACTCGCTTGTGGCTCTACTTTTGGGCGACGTGTCTGATGTGTTATACTTGAAACGTCATCGCGGAGACAAAAGCAGATATATCACAGATATAATAAACTTGTCACTACATCAAATAGCTTTATGTGGCGATTTCCTCTCAGGATTTTCATTATACATCTACGGACAAGCTTATTAGCGTGTCATGAGAGACGGTTGAAAGTTACATCGGAGAAGATCCTCCTGCTCCTGACCCCTGTGCGCACAGCGTCTGAAAATCAGGGCTGTGTCTTTACGCAGGACTGTGAGCTGTGTCTGTGAGGCGTGAGCAGTGTTTGTTTTTAACATTGTTCCGCGAGTGTGACGCTTATTTTGATCAACAAAAAATAAGAAAATATTTAATAAATATATTGTAATTTAATATTTCAAGATCACAATAATCTTCCAATTTAAACTACAATAAAAAAGAACTAATACCATTAAAATACACTTCAGTTAAATACTTGAAATTTATTTTCCCAGGCCACGCAGAGCCGCAGTATAAGGATGAAAAAGACGCATACGGCTCCGGTGTCGCAGGTTGCCGACCCCTGCGCTAATTAATATTTATTGCAAATCAGTGTGACTTCTGCTGTTGCCTTTGAGAGACCAGGTCAGAAACGTGTGGCTTCACCTGGGCAAGTGCCACTCTCATGTCATTTTCACAGCAAAGTCTCTTACTTTTCTTCGTTTTTATGTCGTTTTATGTTTTTATGCCATTCACACGGCTCATTTAAGTTGGGCAGTTACTTCGATAGACACATCAAAGGGTGCATTTGTTGAATTGGGCCAACGTCTGAAGAGGCTTGCAGTCTGCTAATGATATGAGTCGGGTGTTTGTCTTGACCTCCGCCGAACCCCTGAGACTGACTCACCGAACCCCTAGGGTTCGATCGAACCCAGGTTAAGAACCACTGACATAAGTATTATCTTAATATATAAAACTGTGTATTCCTTTGTACACAATTGTAACAGCTATTATTGAGTCTTAATTTCTGATAATTGTGTCTTTGAATAATATGACATGTCACTTACACAACACTAAGTATTAATAGTTGAGTGTACAAATAGAAATGGTGGTCATTGCTTATTACTGTCCAAAGTATTTATTCAGTATTTACAAAAAACACACATCAAAAGAGAACTCGCATACAATATATTACATTGAGTAAAAAACAAAAACCCTATTTAAAATGTTAATATATCAAATATTCACAGTCCTCATTAAGTGGCATTTTTGGCTTGATGTACTTAGACAGTAGAAGATGTTGGCAACTGTGGCTGGGAGGAGGTGGGGGAAGGTGATGTCTCCTGGATAGCTTATCTATCTATCTGCAGGCTCTGGAAGTACAAAAGTAAGCAGTTATTTCTGAACCTGTGTACATTTATAATGTACATGTAGTATTTTATTACAGTATATACACATATAATTATACATACCGGTTCCATCCCAGTCCCCTTCATAAAGGTCCAGTCTTTCTTGCTGCTCCTTAATTTTTTCTGTGGCCTGTTCCAATTCTCTATTTCGTGTAGACAGTTGCTTAGATAAATCCTGGATTTGCTGATGAGCAGCCTTTAGTTGACGGGTGAGTGTGATGACTGCATTTGAGTAGCTGTGTAGATTGGCAGCAAGTTTGTGCCGAGGATATTCTGGATTTTGTGCTTGGTACTGGAAAGACATGAAATGTAAACATTACTCACATCTAAAATTTGGAGATTCATTTGCTACAACAATTTTTTTGTGGAAGAGTATTTCTTTCATGACATTTGTGGTGTACTCTTCCTACTGAATGTAAATTAATTTACAGTCCAAGTGGCAGTGGAAAGAAGCATAACCTGACAAGGCAGAAACTACTTGTGTGTGGCTGACAATGAAGACAGTACAGGTAAGGTTTTAATGAATTGTAAAAAAGTAAAAAAGTAAAGGGTTTGATTACGTCATTGCGGAGACATTTGATGGATTGAAATATATGTAGTTTAGAACACATTTGGGTATTGAATTGGCCACTTTTAATCATTATTGACTTGACATGTAAGAAAAACAATCTAATATATTCATTGTGAAATGAAAAGGTAATTGTACTATGCTGAATATGAGATCTACAAAATATATATCAAATATCTTAATTCCATTTGGCAACGTGACAGTGACATTACCAAACAATGCTGAGAATTATTGGACTACAGTGGGTGGAAGTAATGGTTACTTGTGTTTTGCTATGTGGATGTTAGTAGTTGTTTAACATTGGATGTATGTTTTCCTTACAACATAGGATTTACAATGTGTGTCATGTTATACACAATACTTACAGACAAAAGTTGAAGATGACTCCGGTGAAAGCGTTCCTCCTCAGAGTCCACAGCTGGTAGTTTGGATGGGGAAGTCATCCTGTTGACCATTCTATAAAGGAACAAAATGTTACCATTGAATCGTGTTTCAATAGTGGAAAAAACAAACAAAACACTGATTATATTAACTTGCCTGTTAGGAATTCTCTGCTTCAGATGTTGAGAACGTCTGGACGGTGCTCAGTGTAAAGAGCCCAAGACACGATACTTAAACTGTTTGTGGGTAGGTGGAGTTTATTCATGCACAGTGCTGAATGATAAGGACAACCCCAAAAAACCCAGACTCTTTTCTTGTAGCCGCACCTTTACAATTGAAAGGTGAATGTAAATCGCTGTCAGACATGACAGACGTCTGTGAATGTGTATTGAAGGGTCTAGTACAGTGATTCTTAACCTTGTTGGAGGTACTGAACCCCACCGGTTTCATATGCGCATTCACCAAACCCTTTTTTATTGAAAACATTTTTATTTATTTTTTTCAAATTCAAGACACATGTATGTTTTACTGGTGCACAAAATGAATCGTGCATTAACATCACTGTGTTCAAAGAATAAAACCAATACAATGCATGAAATCACAGCAAATTGCATACATACCTTTTTACAAAGACATGACCTTTTTTAATTCTACCACACTGAAATTATTTACATTTTTAACCTCATGTATTTCAATAATGAACTTATTGTATTTATGCTATTTATTATTTTTAACATTTTAACACACACCCATCACCTAATTTCCATCACGCTACAGGAGTCGGCCTTTAACACGCAAAGAGCCATTTGGACCCAGTTTCCACGGAAAATAAATCACTGGGAGCCACAAATACTTTTTGACATCTAAAATGAAGATAACATTTGTAATGGAAATTTAAATATTGTGTCATTATTTTACCTTTTAGAAATCACATGGTCTCGTAACTAAAACTCATTTGGTTTGGTCGTCAAAGACAGTGTTAGAAAAACCTTTCATGTCAACCCTTTTGTTCCCTTTTGGTGGCTAGACTTGTTAAGATGTGTTGTAATGCAAGTGAAAGTAGATGCAACCAGACCATACAGTCGGCCTTCAATCCCTCCCTATTGACCCCCTGAGGGGACCCAGCTCTCTCCAGGAGCTGGTCTGACCACACCTCAGCAGAAGTACCACACTCCCTCCCCTGAAGTGTTTCACATCTAGTATTGTTTCTACTCCACATGCTACTTCACACCTTGTATTGTCTCTACTCCAAATGTTACCTCCTGAGGGGAACCGGCTCCTAAATGTCTACAGGAGCTGGTCTGACCACCCCTCAATGGGAGTGTCACATGCTTACTTTGAAATGTATGTCCTCTGGTCATCTCAACCTATATAAACTGGGTGCTTTCCAGCATTCGGGGTCTGACATAAGGGGGAGATGCTGTCGTACCTATTTCTTGCAAGAAATAAACTCTTGTCTATGCTTCAACATTCACCAGAGCCTGCAAAAGGAGTCTTATTTCCTCGGCACATTGTATATAATTATAATAATAATGTAAAGGAATAATGAAGGTTTTATTTTCACGGACAAGCCTTCTACACATGGCAGATAAATATGGCAAAAATAAGTTAAGTGCATAAAAAATACAACTCACCAAACCGTTGCATCAGAGGGAGCCCTGCACTTGTTTCTTTGGGATGAGGTGGTCCCATCGAGGAGTGATGAGAGACAATGACACCCGCAGTGTGATTATGTCTAGTCTGCTCCACAGTTTCTTTCAAAAAACTCTAAGGCTTATCTTTTAATCCCAGGTGCTTAGTCTCCATGTGCCAAAGCAGTTTTGAAGGTTTCATTGCCTCATTTTGCTTTTCCCACATATTACGCAGAGCGGACTCTGCGCGTGAGACTCACCTGTAGCGACAAACCCATTTTAAGTAAGACTCCTGGTACTGTCTCTTAAATTTAGCTTCCTTTTTCTTGGTGGTTGTAGGCTCCTCTTCTGGCTCCTCCTTTGTTAAAACGCTCTCCAAAGACTTTTGTTTTGGCTCATTTCACTCGCTTGTGGCTCTACTTTTGGGTGACATGTCTGATGTGTTATACGTGAAACGTCATCGTGGAGACAAAAGCAGATCTATCACGGATATAATAAACTTGTCACTATATCAGATAGATTTATGTGTCGATTTCCTCTCAGGATTTTCATTATACATGTACGGACAAGCTTATTAGCGCGTCATGAGGGATGGGCGAAAGTTACATCGGAGAAGATCCTCCTAATATTTTAAGATCACAATAATCTTCCAATTTAAACTACAATAAAAATGAACTAACACAAATAAAATACACTTCAGTTAAATACTTGAAATTTATTTTCCCAAGCCACGCAGAGCCGCAGTATAAGGATGAAAGAGCCGACCCCGAATGAATATTTACTGCAAATCAGTGTGACTTCTGCTGTTGCCTTTGAGAGACCAGTTCAGAAACGCGTGGCTTCACCTTGGCAAGTGCCACTCTTATGTCAGTTTCACAGCAAAGTCTCTTCCTTTTCTTCATTTTTATGTCGTTTTATGTTTTTATGCCGTTCAAACGGCTCATTTAAGTTGGGCAGGTACTTCGATAGACACATCAAAGGGTGCATTTGACTCTCCGAACCCCTAGGGTTCGATCGAACCTAGGTTAAGAACCACTGTTCTAAAACTATGCTGGAAGTATACTGGAGGTATACTAGAAACTTACTGGCCAGCTTAGTTTTACCAGATATCTTAGCTTACAGGAAATAGTGAAACTTGCTCGAAAGCAAAACCTGCCAATTTCAATTGGCTTCATCAACTGGATCTTTGTGGGGTAAAAGCAACAAGGTATTGCCAAAACATTTCAGCCTACATTTGAGCCTTGTGCTGCATCAGTTTAAAGATTTCTCCCAAGATATTTTTTGGTGTTTAAGCCTTTTTCAGTAAATAGTGGACCTTACCCAAAGCTCAACGAATGGAGTCAAATTGCTTCTCCCTTTGTTTCCCTGAAAGTACTCCCACATCAACGCTAAATGAAGAGCGCTAGCACATGGCCGGTTAGCTCAGCTGGTTAGAGCGTGGTGCTAATAATGCCAAGGTTGAGGGTTTGATCCCCTTCCTGGCCAGCTTATGTATTGGAGGTACCCTTGCATTACCAAAACAGTCAACCTTGCACAAAAGCAAAATTAAACTACCCAGTTTATGTATGACACAAATGCAATTGTGTTGTCGAGAATTTGAGCCTTGAGCTGCATTTACCTCAGACCTTTGGAGGTGTTAACTAGTCTATCAGTAAAGAGTGGAAATTTATATAAAGGAATCCTGCCAGTTGCAACTTCCTTTATGAACATGTTCAGCCGCAAGTCCGTTTCACCAGGCTTCTTGTACATTGGTAGATAAGGTAAAGATGACTATGCAAGAGAGCTACCAGATGGCAGGTTAGCTCAGCTGGTTAGAGTGTGGTGCTAATATCGCCAAGGTCGAGGGTTTGATCCCCTTATGAAAAAGGACCTTTTTTGGGTAATTGCAAGTGTGTTGCCAATAAATTTATGCCATTTTGCTGCTCACTAAATTCTAAAACTATGCTGGAAGTATACTGGAGGTATACTAGAAACTGTACTGTCCAGCTTAGTTTTACCAAATATCTTAGCTTTCAGAGAAATAGTGATTTGCTCGAGAGCAAAACCTGCCAATTTCAATTGGCTTTATAAACTGGATCTTTGTGGGGTAAAGGCAACAGGACAGATACTGCGTAGCTTGCACCGTAGCTTGCTTCCTTGTCCTCTCCCTCATAGAAGCTACAATTTGTGCTCAAGTGTTAAGTGTATGCCTGTGTCACTGGCGTATGTATATCTTTGTCTGAGTCCCTCCAGATGCTGCCGTTTTGTCCTGTCTTTTCTGTTGCTCACTGCTACTTTTTACTGTCTGCTGCTTTCACCATGCGTGTACACGTGGTCCACCGGTGCCACGCTGAAAGGTTATATGAGGACTTCTGCCCTGCTCCATGCACCTGTATGCACCGGACGTACCCATTCTTACGCTCCTATTGGGCGTCAATGGATTGAAGACACATTTCATGGGATACCGACAAAGTTACGAGATTCGTGAAATTGGACTATTGTTCTCATTATCCAGGTGAATGTGTATAGAAATATCATTTAAACCCCTATTTTAATATTTTTGATGAGAGTGAAGAGGGAGAGACACTCCAGCAGTTCTTGCTGGCATTAATGGGCTTGATGGAAAGAGTTAAGCAGAAGGTTCCTGGTAAAGAGCTGTTGCGAGACCAGTTTATTGAACATGTTTTTAATGACCTTAAACAATATGAGTGACAGAATCTTAGAGCAGGGCTTTGAGGTCAGGGGAGAAACAATCAGGTGGGAACTGGAGGGCTTGCCAGCTGGTATGTGAGGCCGGAGTAACTCAATGCCCTTGGCAGTGGGGCTACAGTATGTCATGCAGGGTGATCAACAGAGGAAGATGAACCTCACTCGGGCTGAGGTAAGCGGAATGAAGGAGCTGCTGAAAAAGCAACAGGAGCATCCCAATCTCCTCACACGAAGTATTGCCGTTGCCAGCAGCCTGGGCATATAGCGAGAGACTGTGATGGACTCCGTGTCCCCCAAGCGCAGGCTCACTTTATGGCACAGCGTCAATTGGCTGAACAGCCAGAAAAAAATGAATGCCGTTCAACATCAACAGGACTCTAAGAGCCATCATTGCAAACACAACTAGGTTGAGGCCTCTTGAGGCCTAAGGCAAGCCACTTGCACAAGTGACCATCAAATGTGGCATATGCAAAGGAGACAGTGTCCCCACTGCTTGTCTTCACAGGTCTGAACCCCCTTAGACAAATCATGAACAACACTGGCTGTGGATACCGATTCAGGAATGGGGCCACCTTCAGTCACAATCTCTACATGGATGACATCAAACTGTACTATAACAATGAGAGAGAAATCGACTTACTGATCCACACCACCATCTACAGCACAGACAACGAAAGCAGCCATGACCAAATACCTCCAACAAGTAAGGCAAGTCCTAAGGAGTCAGTTCAAATGCAAAAACAAGACCCAGGCAATAAACAGCTATGCCCTGCAAGTAATCAGATACCCAGCAGGAATCATAAGCTGGCCAAATACACACACACACACACACCACAGACATTAAGGTCAGAAAGCTCCTCACCATGCATGACATGTTTCATCCCAAATCCCGCCCCCTGAGTCTGTACGCAAGCCATAAGGAAGAAGGCCGAGGACAGGGTGAGAGCCACTGTCCAGGATGAAACATAATAATAATAATAATAATTAAAACTGCAAGCAGTGATAAAGGCCCTCGCCACCCCTTGCGACCGCGGGGTACACGCCACCGCGGAGATCCTGCCTTTCGTTCCTGCTTACATCGCCCCTCCCCCCAAAATCAGCAACTGAGTAATACTACTCCATTCATTCCAATGAGAGCATTTATGACATTGTCACGCCTGAACGGTTGGAAATAGAGGTATGTCTTCATTGGCTTTTTTATTCAGTATGATGAGAGGAATATGTGTACCAAATTTTAATGGTCTATGACACAGTAAATATTTTTCATCCCAGTTAACCAAAACCCATGTATTTCAATGAGAAATGTCAGACATTGCCATGGCAACACCTTTGAAATTAGAGGTATGTTCTTATTGACTTTTTTGTTCAGGTTGCCAAGCCAAATGTCCATGCCCAATTTCAAATGTTTACGTCAAATTAATTTTTTTGGGCCGATTCAAAAGTTCAAGGGGGCACTGTGGAGTAAAAAAAATTCTGACATATGTAAATTGTATATCATTTCATGTAGATCAAGATTTTAAACAAAATGTATATGCCGGGAAATAGGACACTGCATGTGTGAGTTATGCTCACTTAAACACTTCAAAATATTGCTTTTTTCTTTGCAGGCTGGCCACACCCATATTTTATGATGTAGAAAAATCCAAGACAGTTCCCTATAATCCCACATGGGTCTAGTTCATTTTGACCAATTTGCAAATTTTTTCAATGAAAATCTGAGGCGCAAAAAATCCAAATGTGAGAGGTAAAATTTTGAAAAAATGGGGTTCCGCCCACAATGGCCGACTTCCTGTAGGGTTTAGGGTGGGGTCATAATATAATTTTTTACTTGTCTTCACATCTTCTATGTTTGTAACAAATTTAATTTGTCTACGATGAAAAAGGTCTCTCATTGCCGCAATGTATTTCAAATTTTGAGGTGGCACTATTGAGTCATTTTGATACATTAATTTTTTTGAACATCAAAATAATTAATTTTTCACCAATCTTGAATTTTGGGTCCAATAAAATTGACTTTTCGTTAACGTTCAGGGGGTCAAAAGTGGATTCAAAGTCGCGACCAAAATAAGAAGAAGAAGAAGAATAATGGAAATGCATTTTCCACCCATTATTTTTCTCCTAAACCATAACAGCTACAGTCATGTGACTTTTTCACATTGTGCCCCATCACAAATAAGGCCCCTGTGATTTTTTTCACACGTCCACGACAAATCGCTTGTCTTCTAAGAATTTTTGAAAATGAAATTTGAAGAGGGCGCTAGAGAGCCATTTTGTGAGAGAGTGCCTTGATTTGCATACCATTGCGTTCAGCTTACAAATGTGCATAAACGCTGTATTAGCGTTTTCCCAACAAAAAATGTGTGAAAGAGAAATATTTTATTGAAATATTGCAAAAATTGCAATTTTGTTGAAAATTCACCCTGACCACACCCAAAGTCATAATCAAAATGTAATTGTTAATCTTTAATCACACATGGGTTTAGAGGGATTTGGCCAAATTTGACGTGTTTGTGATGAAAACTGGGCGAGAAAATGTCCTGAATGTGAGGGTGTGCACTTTTGTCGTTCTCGGGTTTGATCCAATATGGCCGACGTCTTGTACATTTTAGGGCGGGGCCATAATATCATTTTTGTCATGTCCCGACATGTACTATTTTTTTATGTGAGTTTCGGATTTTTACGTCGACTTTTTTCCGAGTCGGGCTCCCATTGGCCCCATGAAAATCAAAGTTTGAGGTGGCGCTACTGAGTCATCTTTCGTTATTTTTTCTCGGGGTCTTTTGTGACAATTAGAGCTCGTCGAGTTCTAATTTTTGACACCACTCACTGCCATGGCCGGGACGGAGTCCCAGGCTCGGGCCTAATAATGGAAACGCATTTTCCACCCATTATTTTTCTCCTAAACCATAACAGCTACAGTCATGTGACTTTCTCACATTGTGCCCCATCACAAATAAGGCCCCTGTGAATTTTTTCACACGTCCACGACAAATAGATTGTCTTCTACGAATTTTTGAAAATGAAATTTGAAGAGGGCGCTAGAGAGCCATTTTGTCAGAGAGTGCCTTGATTTGCATATCATTGCGTTCAGCTCACAAATGTGCATAAACGCTGTATTAGCCTTTTCCCAACAAAAAATGTGTGAAAGAGAAATATTTTATTGAAATATTCCAAAAATTGTGATTTTGTTGAAAATTCACCCTGACCACACCCAAAGTCATAATCAAAATGTAATTGTTAATCTTTAATCACACATGGGTTTAGAGGGATTTGGCCAAATTTGAAGTGTTTGTGATGAAAACTGGGCGAGAAAATGTCCTGAATGCGAGGGTGTGCACTTTTGTCATTCCCGGGTTTGATCTAATATGGCCGACTTCCTGTACATTTTAGGGCGGGGCCATAATATCATTTTTGTCATGTCCCGACATGTACTATTTTTAGATGTGAGTTTCGGATTTTTACGTCGACTTTTTTCCGAGTCGGGCTCCCATTGGCCCCATGAAAATCAAAGTTTGAGGTGGCGCTACCGAGTCGTCTTTCGATATTTTTTCTCGGGGTCTTTTGTGACAATTAGAGCTCATCGAGTTCTAATTTTTGACACCACTCACTGCCATGTCGGGGCGTGTTTACTACTTGATTTTTGCCATTTTCCGGGTTTCGGACGCGGTTTTAATGAGTCCCTCGCCGGGACGGAGTCCCAGGCTCGGGCCTAATAATAATAATAATAATAATAATAATAATGCCTTACACTTGTAATGCGCTTTACAGGCTTGTCAAAGCCTCTCCAAACATCCAAGATCTGTAAGTACATCATGGACAAGACCACAACAGATGACGTGTTCAGCAAATGTCTCAGACAGTGGAGTGCAGAGGAAGAGGTGCTGGAGGTATCATCATGGGAGGACAAGCCCCTACATGGGATGTACAACCGAAACATAACTGAAGTGGCTGATATCAAGAAATCCTACCAATGGCTTGAAAGAGCTGGTCTGAAGCCCAGCACAGAGGCACTCATTTTGGCTGCACAGGAGCAGGCCTTGAGCACTAGCGCAATAGAGGCCCAGATTTACCACACCAGACAAGACCCAATGTATAGGCTGTGTAAAAAGGCCCCTGAGACAATCCAGCACATAACTGCAGGGTGTAAGATGCTGCCAGGGAAAGCATACATGGAGCGGCATAACCAAGTGGCGGGCATAGTGTACAGAAACGTCTTTGCAGAGTACGGACTGGACCAAGGTCGAGGTGGGAAGCACCTCCAAATGTAGTGGAGGATGATCGAGCCAAGATCCTGCGGGACTTCCAGATACAGACTGACAGTATGGTGATGGCGAACCAACCGGACATTGTGGTGGTGGATAAACAACAGAGCAAAGCCGTTGTGGTGGACATTGAGGTACCAAGTCACGGGAACATCAGGAAAAAGGAACATGGGAAACTAGAGAAATACCAGGGGCTCAAAGAAGAGCTGAAGAAGGCCTGGAAGGTGAAGGCATCAGAGGTGCCCATGGTCATTGGAGCACTCGGAGCAGTGACCCCCAAAATGGAGGAGTGGCTACACCAGATCTCAGGAAAAACATTAGACATCTCAGTCCAGAAAAGCGCAGTACTAGGAACAGCAAAGATACTGCACAGAAAAAAGGATTATTAAAAAAATGTGTTGGAGTTTTGAATCAGTCAATGTGAAATTATTATGAATAATTATGTGTTTTTAACATGCACCAATTATGAAGGCATAACTCACTATAATTCCGCTATTTGTCTTTTGTTTTTGTTCTGTGTACAGAATAGGCAGGTAAGTAGAGTAGCCAAAAATTGTAAGTAAAAGTAATGTTATTTCAAAACAATATTACTCAAGTAGAAGTACTACGTAGTGATCCAAGGAATTAAGTAAGTGAAAAAAAGTATTTGAGAAAACATAAAATTACCTTATCTTAACAGTAACTGTTGGGGCGTAACATCTGATTTATGTAAATTTCAAGGACAAAACTTGAAATAATACACAAAATCAGGTGTTTTCAAAGGTGACAAAAAATCTAATAATTTTATATCAATATAAAGCTATGGCCACTTGCAGACTTACACAGTGAAAAGACTAACCAAAACATTTTACTCAAGTCTCTTACTTGAGTAAAATGTTACTGTTACTTCAGTTAAAATATTATAGACGTAGAAGTAAAAGTATGATTCTAGAAAAGTATTCTGAAAAAAAAAAAAAAAAAAAAAATCTATAAAAAGGGACTCAAAGTGAGAAATGTTACAACCCAAAAACCAAATTCAAGAAATTTCAAGAGAGGAGAGAGTGTTCCAATTTTTCTGAACCGAAAAACAACACTCTTCTTTTCCACAATTAGGCCTAACCCCTCCCCCCAAAAAAGGTGTAATATACTATAATTATTCTGTTTGTCTCGTGTTTATGTTTTGTGTACAGAACAGGCAGTGGTGGGTAGAGTAGTCATAAAATAATAATAAATTGTCCTCAAGTAAGTGTAACATTACTTCAATATAATATTACACTAGTAGAAGTACTACTCAAGTATGAGTAAAATTTGGTATTTTCGAAGGAGACAAAAATAATTCCATATTGTCAACATAAATTTTTTGCCATTTGTAGTCTTACTCACAATGGAAAGAGTAACCTGATATGAGGTTTTCTATTCTATTCTAAGATTAATTTCTTTTCAAAGTGATTCAAATAAATGTAACTGAGTAAATCTCTGACAACAGGGGGTCACAAAATACTTACGTTAATCATTTCAAGAAGTTATGGATATTTTGTTGTTTCTGTCTTTGGCCCTGATTCATTGTTCCTATAAAACCTGTGTATATATAACAAACACATGGACATATTTGATTAGAAGTAAGAGCAGGTAGGGTTGTCGAAAGTGTCAACAATCAGATACTAATATTAAAACTAGTATCAAAACGAGATACTCGTTTCAGTAAGTATCCATAATCTATTTTCTTCCACTTATGGGTTGCAGGGCAGCAGACTAAGCAGGGACTCCCAGACTCCTCCATCCCAAAAACTCCTCCTGCTTACCTTGGGGTCCCAAAGAGGTAATACAGGCCAGCCGAGAAACATAGTCCCTTCAGCCTTCCACGGGGTTACCTCCTGGTAGGACATGCCTAGAACATCTCTCCAGGGATGCATCTAGGGAGCATCCGAAACAGATTCCCAAGCCACTTCAGCTGGCTCCTATTAATAATAAAAAAGTCACATTCACAGGACAGAAATGAACCTTTCCTGGAGCGACGTGCACAGACGTTTTGAAGAGCAGGTGCTCAGCCAAGAGAAAATGACACTTTTCCACATCAATTAAAATGAACTTATCTACAGTTTTTAAAAGTAAGCAAAATGATTTAGCTTCTTTGGGGATTAATTTTAGGTGTATGTCTGTTGAAGTTTAGCAGCTTTGTGCGTAGGTGTACGAGCTGAGAGACCAACATGAATATTTTTGAAAATGAGAGCGACAGAGCAAAAAAGGAACATATGAGGGGGGTCTAGGGTCCCTCCTCCTGGAGCTTTTGATAAAAATAAATGCAATTTCCTGTAATCTGAGGTATCTAGGTGAAGGTTCTTCTAGCAGTCTGATACAGAAGAATGGGATATAAATTTGTTGTTGTAGCTACTTCTTTCAATTCAAAATATGCAATTGTTTAATTCACTATAACAACTGGTCTGCTTTTATGCAACACGAGTCATTAAGTTCCATTTTAGAAAGACTGATTACTTGGTGTTCTGTGGAGCCCCAGCCCTCTACAACCTCCCTGAGCTCCGCGCCTGCTCTCCAGCTAATGTCTGAGGAGGAGCCTCACATTGTGGGGCTATGGACAACCACTCCAGAGAACAGTCACAGTCCAGTCTAAAACATTTGTCCACACACTTAAACTTAAGTGTTATGTTTCTTTTATGAGAATTCAACTGATCTTTTTCACTCTTTTTATACTTGCTATAGTGGCATCCTTTTATTATTGAGTGTTTAAAATAACTTTTACCCATCTACTCTCTTCATGGGGTAAATATTAAACCTAAAAAAATGTGTTGACCATAGGGACACTTAAGTCAAAGGGGCAGGACCTTGAGCACAACCAGGGCTCTATCTGTGCATGCCCCTGCTTTCCTGAATACCTTTAGAATGATCTTGAGCTATATCAGATATATGATATATGTAGTATAAGACCACATAGACTGGTGTACACCCATGGACCACTATGGGACCTACTTGTATGACTAAGGGATTACAAAGATATAAAATCACACGGTAATATAAAACAAAGTACAGTACTGATTTTTAATTATCATTGTTGTATTGGAATTGCTATTGAGTATTGAGTCTATTCCTTAGTATCTGAATTTTAGTATCGTAACAACACTTTAAGGAGGGAAAACATTCTGTCAATATAATTTGTAATAAAAAAAAAGATTTCATGAGTAGCAATATTTACAGGGCAAAAATAATGCACAATCCGTGTGGAAGTAGTTCTGACCAAAAATGTTGCAATAAAAGACCTAAGTTAAGGCTGTTCATATGTTTACATTTAGTACTTGCATACAGTTAAGTTGTTGTTTTGTAAAAAAAAAAAAAACAACAACTTTAAAGGCTACTTCAAATAGTGGCATTTGTTTAGGCCCTATTGTCTATTTATTATTCATTTAACATTTATATGACACTAATTACTGATGAAACTGATGAAAATAAACATTAACACCATCCTATATATGTATTTATTATTATTATTATTATTATTATTATTATTATTATTATTATTATTATTATTATTATTATTGTTATTATTATTATTATTATTATTATTATTATTATTATTATTATTATTATTATTATTATTATTTGTGTTGTCTATTTGTGCTGACTGATATAAGCAGGATATGTTGCCTTGTGTCCCTTTAAAGCCCTGTGACGTCATGCTGATGCAGGTCAGGCTGGATGCTAGACGCAGAGAGAGAGTTGCCGACAGTCCAAGTTCTCCTCTCCGCTCTCCTTACACACAAATCTCCTTCACACACACAAAAAGATTAGGCGTCAAAGGCAAATTGGCACAGTTAGGCTATTTTTACCCAACCCAAAGCGCAAACAGTAACACCGCGCCACGCATTCTTACAGAAAAGCCATCATATTGAGGTCAGGGAGAGACTGCGGTTGCCAGGACGACCAGCTCGCTCGGCGTATAAGCGGAGGGAAGACAGGTATAATAAAGGCTAGAGCGAAATTGGATGCTATAGTCCAGGCATATGCGGCGGCCATTTTGCGATGGTAAGAGCAGAACAAATTCAAATAGGAAATAATAATAATAATAACAACAACAACAACAACAACAACAACAACAACAACAACAATGGCCAGAAAAAAAACAACAACAAAAAAACTCTAAATACAATGCACTGGCCTATGCACTATTTTATGCCAATTTAAAATATATGTGTGCATCACTACACCATATACACAATTATTGATATTTATTCTATTTACTTAAGGCTTATTACTAGCCAATTCAATGCAATTCAATTCAATATATTTTTGTAAAGCCCAAAATCACAACAGCAGTTGCCTCTTAGCGCTAAACATGACAATTGATCTAACTAACAGAAAGTTAGAAAATCAACAATGAAACAGATATTGGTCAATGACAGACAAGCAGATTATTCAACAGAAAACAAGCAAATGGATAACTGTCCCAGAACATCCCCTGCCCTTAGACCATCCTTCTTATCAAGGAAAAACTCACAAAAAAAATAAATAAAAAATAACAAAAACGTGGGGGAAAAAGAAACCTTAAATCTTGAGGAGAACCACAGTGAAGAAGAGATCCACTCCCTTGGGGGGACAAGCTGCAGATGTGTCCAGAACTAATGCACATTCAATTGCAGAAAGAGTTCAAGTCTGCAGGGCCACATTTGTTTGGCAGAAAATACTAATAATATGGCCTATAGAAACATCCAGTTGTAGCATAATTTATTGCAAAATCCTATCCCTGGGGCACTATGAATCTATGGTCTTCCGAGACTTCAATTCCGATTATTTAGGAGAATAAGTTTGCATGAGATCTTGAGTAGGCTATAGGTTTACAGTGACAACATGGCTGCCAGCACTGAACGTTGATTACTACAGGTTGCCATGGAGATAATCTCTCTAGCCTTTCTTACACCACATTGGAGGACACTGCGGAGCGCGCCACGACGCATCACCACCACCACCACTGCACGGAGACAGACGCACACACACACACACACACACACACGGACGCACGCTCACACGGTAGGCTACTGGTGATGCGCGCGCTCTCGTCAGCCAGCAGCTCTGCGCACATGACCGCGCGCGAGGGGCAGTCCAGCAGTCGCGCCGAGGACGGGAGGCAACGCGCATCCAGCATCCAACGGCTTTACGCGCATATCCTCCAGCCGGTTTTACCCGAGGACTAACGCCTGTTTCCCCGCGTTCTCCACCCCGACCTACAGTCTCTACCCATTCCGCGCAGGGTGCTTTAGTTTCGGATCACTATGATTCATTCCCCGGTAGGATTAACCGACCGCAATCTCTTCTAGACGCGCTTGGAACTGTGAGGAAAGCGAGCGAGCGTTGGGCTTTTAAAACAGGTGACATTTTATTTATTTATTTATGTATTTTTGCCCGGAATACGCTGAGTCGCCAAAGCAAGCGAGCACGTATCCAGGGTTATCCGAGGTAATTTTTTTTTTTTTTTTTTAAAGCAAAGGGCTCGGTCACAAAACGGCAATTCCATCTTCAAACGGAGAGAACTGACATCGCGTTTAAATATTAAATAAATCCGTTCTGGTCTCTGTGTGATGCGGTGAGGTAGGCTACAGCGATTTGAAATTAAAAAAATATATATTACTATTTTTTTAGCGGTCCACTTTCGAGACTTGAAGGATTGATCAAAGTACAGCGAGCCACGAGGGACATTCGTCGTTCGGTTTGAGGTTTTTGGGCACTTTTTTCGGAGCGAGGGAGCGTTTTTTAATTTTTTTTATTTTTATTTTTATTTTTTTGGCGAAAGAGGACACAGAGAGGAGACGGATGGAGAGATTTGGGCTTTGACGGACGAAAAGGAGAGGAGAAGACAGCATCAGGTAAGGGAATAATTGTGAGAAAAAACAAAACAAAACAATAGCGTAATGTATTTTGCACTAGGTTTTCAAAACTTCACTTTTGGGACATGGCTTAGACTGGCTTGTATATATGGTGTGTTACATGCATATTAGTGGGTAAAATGCTAAAAATGTCAAATCTCAAGTATAGCCTTATATATATATATATATATATATATATATATATATATATATATATATATATATATATATATATATATATATATATATATATATATATATATGCCAGATATTGGGTTGCATTGGCTACTTAATAATAGCATTTTGTAGAGTTGACATATTACATGCACATTAAAGGTCTCATATTACACAAAATTGACTCTTGTGAGCTTTAAGCCATGTTAGAACATAGTATCCTCCTCAAAAACACCCCTTGACTTGTGTTTTGTTTCATTCACACATGTTTGAGTAACCCTTTATTATTAGTCTGTCTACATCTCCAAAGCTCAAAATGCTGTGTTCCACTTTGTGACATCATGAAGCAGTAGTTTTCAAGATAACAGCTACCTTTTATCTTTAGTTCGCCAGAGATTGGCAATTCCAGGGATGAAATTATGCAAATGACTGTAATGAAGTTGTATGGAGTTTAAAAACACAGTGGAGCACTTCCTGTATTACCACATCACAAGTGGAGTAGAATGTTTTCAGTCTGAGAGAGGAACTCTGCCTAAATATGCAGAATTTGTGTGTTAAACATGTGTGAATAAAACAAAACACAACTTTTGATGAGGAAAAAACATTATAGCAGATTTTAAAAATTGCGTCATATGGACCCTTTAATGGAAAAAAAAATTAGACCACTTTAGCCACTAGCAAATCATTGGCCAGTTGTTCTGCTTGTTCACTGTGTGCTTCGACTGAAAACATTATTGCATTAACCACTTTTGTTGGAACAGAAATGGCACATTACAACTCAAATTTGTTGCAAGTTTGTACAATTTCTTTGGACATAAATTTGGCTACATCTAGGTTCATTGCATTTCACTTTGGAACTTTCTTGCTTTAGAGGGACCCCCACCTGCTTGTTGCCATGGAAATTTAATTTCTTTGCCTAAAATGTTCAATGCCCAAATCTTGTCCGGTCCCAGAAACTAAGCAGTACCAGGCCTGGTTAGTACTTGGAAGGGAAACACCACAGTGTCTCCTTTGAGAACTGTTGTTCTGTCCTTAGGCAACACACTTTACCTACATTGCCTAGTATAAATTTGGCATGTTTTGAGTGATAGATGTCACAGATTGGCAGCATCGCTTCTGTCAATCTACCCCAGGGCAGCTATGGCTACAATAGTAGAATGTGGACTGAATGAATAATGCAATGTAAAGCACTTTGGATGCCTTGAAAGGTGCTATATAAATCCAGTGTATTCTGAATTCTTTATGTGAGTGGGATCGCTTCTCCACAGATCTGACCTGTGACATGGCCTGGTTACACAGTGCACCTTTAATGACTATTTTATCATTGTTATTCCATCATGAAATCTTTATTAATCCAACCAAAACCTGTTTGAACCTATATACAAAGATCTATCCTATATCCTATCATATATATGGGCTATCAATGCTTCTCTATAGTGGACTGGTGGGAAACAGAGGCGCCCTTTGACTGACTCTCTGCTTCCTTGTGCACACCAAATATCTTGATTATAAAATATGCTGAAAAAATGCTTTGGATTGCATGTATTGTGAATGATTTGAAGTGAATGATTTGAAGTAAATAGCTTTGCGGCGGCTAATATTACACTTTGAAGTTTAAGTGGGAATAATGCTTTGACCGGAAATGCTAGTAGAATGAGAACATGTCTCTCCTCTCTGCCTCTCTCTTTCTTTCTTTTGCTCCTTTCCTCACTCTCCTCCTCTTTCTCTCTCTCTCTCTCTGTCTACCCCCTTCTATCTCTTTCTACCTCGGTCTCCTTCTATCTCTTGCCTTCCTCCCTTTCTTCTCTCTCTCTCTCCCACTCTCTCCCTGCCTCCCTCCTTCCCTCCCTGTCTTCCCTTCTTTGTCTGTCTCCTTCTTCTCCTCTCTCTCTCTTCCTCTCTCTTCCCTCTCACTCCACTTCTCTCTTTTCTTCTCCCCAGCCCCCCAACCCCTTGCTTTCTCTCTCTTTTCTCTCTCTCTCCTCTCTTCCACCTCACTCTCTCTCCTTCTCCCTCTCTCTCTTGTGGAGCTATAAGGCAGAATGGGGGGCATTTATATTCCGGTGTGGTGAGGGGCAGCGGGGCGAGCGAGATGACAGGATTCCGAGGAGACAAGAAGGCCACTGTTCCCGTGTGTGTGGTGGTCACTGCAGCTTTTCCCCACTGTATCCATGGCTCTAGAATGCCCCCCAAAAATGAGCACCGTTGCCATAGCAATTAACAATTTAAAATAAAATCTGATATCTTTTGGATGGGAAAAGTCATCAAAATATTGCATAGAACAGGAAGCTGAAATGCATGAATAGTCCAGGGGAAGATGGTTGGGAATGGTTACAGGTTTTCAAGACGAGACATTAAAGCCAAATTGTCTATTTGGGGAGTTGGTAAGATTTAATTGCGGTTGTCAAACGTATCGGAAATCAGATACTAATTGATATTACATCTTGTATTGAAACTAGATACTCATTTGAGCAGGTATCACTAAAAAAAAGTCACATTCATATGACAGAAATGAACCTTTCTTCTCCTTCAATGTGAGCCTGGTCACTGGTTAATCTCCCTGTGTGAAATGGGCATGATTGACATTAGCCACATTAGCCAATCAGGGACACACATCATCGTCATTTTTGCAGAATCAATGAGTGAAGCACTAAACTGTTGATCTGACGTGAGAGAAATTTGATTTTATTTAGAAATCATAGGTGACCAATGAGCTCCTTTGTTTCACATGTGTCACTGAAGAAAATACATCTGATTGAGACACAGCAGGGGACATGGGGACCAGACTGATATCAATCTATATAAAAAATACACAGAGATATCATTCTGGATTTGGCAGGCAACTTGAGCTGTATCAGAACAATTATAAGATCACATTGACTAGTATACGCCCATGGACCACTATGGAACATACCTGTACGACTGAGGGATTACACAGATATAAGGCCACATCGTAATATAAAACAAAGTACTATTATTTAAAGTTGAGTCCTTAGTATCAAAATTGAGTTTGACATTTTTGTATCGTGACAACACTGCATTCAGTTACACTGTATTTGATACACTAATCTCATTCAGTTATGTGTAATGTACTGTGTCACGACCAGCAATGCATGTACCCCAAATCATATAAAACAAGGATTCACAATAGTCCTGCTTATGTGACCAACTTAACAATATCAAATCTGATCTAATAAAGGTGCACAGTGTAACTTTTCTTGGTTCGGCTCCATGGAGATGTTATTGCTTTGCCCGGAATGCTCCACAGTATGGCATTTAACATCTCTAACAGGTATTTATTTAATTACAAGTGTTTGTTTTTTTATTACTTTTATACATTGCATTCATTCTTACTGTGACTGGAGTCACCTCTCCACAGCTCTGACTTGTGACTTTACTTGGTGGCATAACCTGCTTGTATAGGTTGACAGTAAGATTCCAGACGAATGAATCATTGTGTCCTTGGGCAAGGTACTTAGCCCACCTCGCCCCCAGTGTCTGAGTATGCTGGTATATGAATCTGTGTGAATGAGTGATTCCCTGATGTAAAGTGCTTTGAGTGCCTTGAAGGTGGAAAAGCGCTATATAAAAATGTGACCATGAACATTTAGCTTTTATGGCATATACTGTAATCATCAGTGTTTCTTTTTATGGCAAAGCTGTGTCATACAAAATATATAACCAAATATGCAAAAATAAATTATCTTGTATTTGGATGATAAGGATTTATATGGTACAACAGCAGAAAGGA
Source organism: Periophthalmus magnuspinnatus (assembly GCF_009829125.3). Lineage (NCBI taxonomy): Eukaryota > Metazoa > Chordata > Actinopteri > Gobiiformes > Gobiidae > Periophthalmus > Periophthalmus magnuspinnatus. The sequence goes on from NC_047143.1 coordinate 10,521,826, forward strand.
AAAGTTAGTTAGTGTCTGAGTGAGTTGCCTGAAGATTTGGTATTTCTTTTGTATTTATCTATAAAAGGGCACATTAAACTCATGATTCACAAGGTTAATCTGTGTTTATATAAATACAGTTTCTAAGTGCTTGATTCTGCATAAATAGTTGTTTTTGCAGAAACTCGTGTGTTTTCTTATACAAAAAATTCTTTAGTCGACTACAGACCTACTATACTTGTACTTATTTTCATATCTTTACTTAACAGCTACAGGTAAAGCTACAGGTTAAGTCGACAGTTGGCTTTTTGAGTAGTACCTCTGTAAGGCTGTAGTCAACTAAAGAAATTCTGTTAGACTTGAAGACATGTCTCGCCGATCGATTGGTTGACCAAAAAGGGGGAATGGCAAAAGCTCTCAAAACTATTGCGTATCTCTATGTATCTGACTCAAACTGGACTCACAGGACTACACGTGCAAGGGAGTTCATGCAAAACAAGTATTTACTATATTTAAAAAGTATTTAATTGGAGATTATAACTTGTGTATCATGAGTTCAATCTGCCTTTTTACATATAAATACCAAAAACTGCAAAATCTTCAGCTAACTTTCTCACTCAGTTCTCCTTTCTGCTGTTGTCACATATAAATCCTTATAATATAAATAAAATGATTAGTCAACTCTTACAAATTTTGGTTGAATAAGACTCCATAGATCGATTTCGGCCTACAGCCCTGTTATATGGACCTCAACAGAAAGGGGGATGCATGGGGTGAGCTTTTGGGGTGACTGGACAGTTTAAACTGCTTTTTCATTGCGGGATTCCCTAAATTCTTGGCATTTTGTCCAATCAAAGCTAACTATCTGCTGTGTGTTATATTTTCCATTGCGGAGTTCATTTCATACTCAGCAGATATAATTACTGCAAATATTACGTTTATTTATAATTTTCTATTGTCTAAAAAAGTAACAACTCTCTTCACTACATAGGCCTGCACTCTTTAGTGGACTCTATAGAGCCTCATTCACAGAACGATTCACACACACAGCTCTCTACATTTAGGTCACATGACTTTGGTGTCTGGGTGAAAATAAAGTCTAAAGGCTAAACTCAGTTAAAATGTGATTTATGTCATAAATAATGATCAAATTGGCCTGTATTTATGGACTAATAATAACCGTACAAATTTTTGTGAATCTGGATCTCATGTAAACAAACTAGATTTTAAACTTTTTGTCTGAGATGTGGAAATTATCGCTCTTTTAACAGCTCTTGCTTAGGTAAGCAGTTAAGGCTAGCAACTTTATACAACAACGGTTTATTTATTAAAAGTGTTGTAGTCATAATCAATGATCAACAGTGCGATAAACCAGCACTTGTGTCTGTTTTCATTCAGTCGTGTTGTGTCCAGTTAAGGACTTGTCGCTGTCTACTGCTGTTTTTCCAACCTTCGCAATGCATTGTGGTCTATATAGTGACCAGTTTAGTGACCAACAATGCCCACTACTTTTCAAGGTCCATTTTGGGGAATTTTGAGTGCACTATTTTTTCGTGACCCCTGAATAGTGCCGTAAGTAGGGAATAGTGTGGACATTCGGACACAGCCCCAGTTAGCGAGCCTATCCCAGGACCCAAAATTTACCTGTTCCTAAACCTAAACTTGATCCTAACATTAATCTGATTGTGATTAAATATATTGACAAAACATTTGCAAACATAACCACTAACACAAAGTAGTTGTTGTTTTGCATACCTAAGTTTTGACGAAAATGGTGCCCACCCTGATGCACCAACGGAAAGTAAAAGAAACTAGATGTGTTTTTTGTACAATTTTAGGTCTCAGTTTTATTTGTCTTGTCAAAAAGTAGGAAGACACTGTTCAAAAATGGTTGACATGGTTGCTATAAAATCTTAAGTCCCGCCTCCAGATGAAATGCTGAGCTTTTAGGGAGTCCCATCTCATTGCTGAATACATCCAATACTTTACTATTACTTCTGTCTGTTTAGTCAACCAAGACATTCTTTAGTCTACAGTTAGCCCTGATAAGCCTAAGAGCTGTATGAAACCACAGAATGAACCTACCTTTCCTCATCCCATCACCTTGTATCTGTAAGTTAAAACCCCCCTCCCCGTTCTCCGTCTCGCCTTTAGAGCCCGCCTGTCCTTGCTCTAAATGGGATGTTGTCACTCGGGTCATTTGTCTCCGTGACGACCGGATCGAGCTGATGCGGTGATGGTTTATAAGCAGCAGAGACATTACACAGCATGGAAATATTCCATCATACGTCTTTTTATTTACGATATGTGCTGTTTTTGTTTGAAGCTAGCCGTCTTCAAAAGCACTAATGACGAATGTTGCAGTCAGTTTCATCATTTGCACTGTTTTGACAAATAAGGGCTCTACACCTGCAATGTTGATTATCATTTTTTCTTTTATTTTTGTTTGACTTGGAATTATTAACAAAAAAAAAACAACTAAAAAACTAAACTTATTTAAATGTGTATATTGTGAATTTTAAAAAGTTATGCGATATGAGGCAATAGATGTGGCGAGTGATGGTGGTGTAATGGGTTAAGCGCTGCCCATGAACCGGAGGGGAGCTGGTTTGATTCACACTGTCTTTGTAAAGCAATAAGTACATAAAAAATAAATAAATATAAATAAGATGGATAAGACACACGTTTTGGTTCATGAGAATGAGTAAAGATGAGATTTTGACAAGAATCAATACTTATAAATGCATTATGTTTGTAGAATTTTGAATGCACAATGCAATTCTGTCTATTATAATATATTTTAAAAATTACAAGTAAATGTAAATGTTGTTTATATCTGCAAAATTCGGAAATACTCAAATTCCTATATTTAAAGAGGCACCATGTCACTTTTCTGCTGTCGGCTCTTCCAAATGCACGTTTTCATGGAGATGTTATTGCGTTACCTGGAATGTTCCACAGTATGACATTAGTCTAATCTATATTCATGGTGATACGCAAGTTGCACCTAAAGCAAAATTACAGAGAGTCAGCCTGTGGAGTGGCGAGCCCACTCACAATAGGAATGCATGTTTTTCAATGTATTTATGAGCCATAAAAACAACTGCAGTTGAACAGATGCAATATAGAGGTATATAGATTTAATGCCATACTGTGGAACATTCCAGACAACGCAACAGCATTTCTACAGAGGCAAGCAGGTAGCAGACCAATCCAGGTCTCATAATGCACCATTAATACGCTGTGATAAATGTGATAAACAGAATTAGTTCACTTTAAACAATTTTCAGTGGTCCAATGTAATTCCTCACTTACCTTATGCATTGTGAGCATCTTAATTATTCACAGTGATGATCTTATAAGTGCTTTTCACAACTTTCAGAGACCGGAGGGGAGTTTTGTTGTGACAATAACAACAACTAGTAGTAGTGATACAAAAATTTCAAACTCGATAAAAACACTCTTTACACAATAGAATGCGATTTTCAACATTAAATTGTAGTACTCTGTGTATCCCTCAGTTGTCCAGGTAGGTTTTATAGTGGTCCATGGGCGTATACTAGTTTGTGTGATCTTATACTCGTACTGACACAGCTCTAGATCATTCTAAAGCTTCAGGAAACATTCATTTCTGTCCTGTAAATGTGACTTTTTTGGTGTCGATATCTGCTCAAATGAGTATCTAGTTTTGATAGTTTTAGGTACTAGTTTTAGCAACGATTAGTATCTGACTTTCAATACTTTTGACAACCCTAACAATTAGCATGTTAACGCACACTTCCTGATTATCAGACAATAAAATGCTTTATAATTAGATGCAGACGACATGCAGTTGACTTATTTTGACCTCAGGAGCTTCTTATAAAATAGATCTGTACTGGGACAAGACACATTTTGCTCAGATACATGAGAAAAAATATGTCTTTACATACCTTTAAAACCTCACTAAAACTCCTTAGAGATTGCTATTCCATTATATTCATTATGTAAGAATGCTAGCAGGTTTTGAGGCACACCATCCAAACACATTAACTAGCAGATTGATAGCTCTACATTCACACATCCCTCATCTTTACAAGCTATTCCATCTGTGTACTGCCGCTACTAAATTCAAGCAAGGCTATTTCTGCAATCCTGTCGAGAATTCCCAGAAGGCATGAGATGTTTTGTTCACATAAAACGGACATCTTTTGGTGCTAAATTTGGTACCTAGCTTTCAAGTGTTTTTTAGCTAAAGAGGACATATGATGAGTTTTGATAATGGCTATTTTGGAGCATTTTGTAATGATGTTTTGAGTCAAAAAAAAAAAGAAAAAAAAAAAAAAAAAAAAGAAGAAATTAATGCTGGGACTAGTGTGTGCTGTTATTGTGTTCTTGGGCAAGACACACCATCAGAACAGGCTCCATTGGCTACGGTGCTGCTGCTTCTTGTTAGCGATGCCCCACTTTGCCATTGTGAGATCCAGCTCCATGTGCTTTCAGGACAATCTCGGTGGAGGGTGGCACAGGATGCAGTTAGCCAACCTCAACCAAAGCCAAACAAAAATGACAGAAAAAAAAAAAAAAGTTGCAACCTTTCATGCAGACTTCAGCCTCTACTTTGAAACCTTTAAATCCACTCTTCCACTCAGCACTTTGTTTCATAACAGGTGAACAGTGAATTAAAAACCCATCACTGTGCACCGTATGAAAAAGTAGGTTGGCCATCACTATCTGTCAGAAGAGAACAACACAGTATAAAATGTATTTATAGGGACTAAAATGACAGACTGCCTGAATATCTCACTTGTTTGCTGAACTTAGATACAGGAACTTTTCATACAAGATCTCATGATTGTCTATGTCTAAAACCTGGCCACACTAGAACTGAAATAGGAAGAAAAAAGCTTTTGGTTATTTTGCTTCCCAAAAATGGAATACATTTCAAGGACATGTAAAACTGGATACATTAGTGCCACTGATGCACTTTAATAATCTGGTGATAAACTTTTATTATTATACCTGCACCTGTTTTAATATTTTAAATGCACCTATGTAGTTGTTTTTGTTTGTATTTTTCTATATTTAAACAGGGTGCTCATGAAAATGAGAGTCTGATACCCTCAGTGGGCTCTCCATATATAAATAAGGTGTCTAGAGCAGACTTCCTCTCAAATTAAAACAATGAAATTTCACATTTTTGGGGTAAAATAAAGATTTCAAATTGAATGCACTAGAGTAGGGCTCCTAGATTTATTGCAGTCAAGTGGCAAAAATGGCATACTTACTACTGTACTTAAACAATTTTCTGAGGTTCACTGTATGCTTATCACCTTGGATATGTTATTGCTTTGCCTGGAATGTTCCACAATATGGCCTTGGTATCTGTCTTTTATTTATTTACCTAATTGCACATATTTTTATTGCTCTATTTGTATTGCCTCTCCACAGATCTGACCTGAACTTGACCTGGTGATATCACCTGTTTGGCTTCATGGAGATTAGGTTATGAATATATACTTTGGAACAGGCAACTCCCTATCCCCACCCACATCTCTATACTTTTCAGTTCTGTTAAAATTTAAGAGTTTCTAATATCACATATTCATATTTCAATAATAAAAGCCTAAATGAAAATCTGCTGTTTTCTACTATAAAATGTCACGACTCATGTCAAGAGTCATGTTTTTGTGACATTTCAATTTTTAAGTCATTTTAGATCAATATTGCAGTTTACAATGAACAAAACAGAAAATTGCAATCTAAGTACCTGAAAAAAGCAAAACAAAAAGTCCTCTTAAAGAGGGGCTATAGTACAAAATCAACTTTTCGGAGGTACTATGTTATAACGTTCCCTCATCAGAAACATGCTTTATCATCTAAAAGAGGCTTTCGATTTCATCCATGCTTGTTTGAGTATTTTAGCAATATTCAAACACTCCTTGCGACCTATTCAAACTCTCCTTATGGTTTAACTGCAAGATTCTGTCCAATACTAAGTCCAGAAGCCTATGTCACCCATGCTCCCATGACAATTACAAAACATACAAAAGCAAGATACAAAACTGTACACGGCAACTTGACAGACCTGATACCACGTAGTAGTAGTGTAGTAGTTATTGTTTCAGTATTAATATTATTAATACATTGTTTTTGGCAAATGTAGCATTTTCAAAACAATAAAAGGTAACATGGTGATCTAAATATGTTAGATCACCATGTTAATAAATACTAGGTTTTTCAGACAGTGAGTTTTATTTATTAACTTTTATTTTGGAGCCCCCATCTGTTCTGCTGTCACCTAAGTAAACATTTTAAATTACTCAACTGTTCTAAGATCAAGGGGGCATTCCATAATTTATGTACAACAGATTCAAATGCTCGGTCACCCTTTGTGTTGAACCTAAACTGTGGAACATTTAACAGCTGCTGGCCAGCAGACCTGAGACTACGACCTGGCACATATCTGTGGTGAAGGTCGGACAGGTAACTTGGGGCCTGCCCATGGAGAGCTCTGTAGACTATGACCAGGATTTTGAAGTTTATTTTGTGCTGAACAGACAACCAGTGAAGAGTGGCAAGAACAGGAATGATGTGGACGTATCAGGGGGTTCTAGTCAGTAGTGTTTCTGCAGCATTCTATATTAGTTGAAGATGATCTGAGTGTGTGTTTTTTTTTTTAGAGCAAAGAAGAGTGACGAAACAAAAGCATGTATGATAAATTAAAGTTCTCAACTGGGACAGTATAGGTCTAAGTTTGGATATGTTTTTTTTTTTTTTTTTTTTTTTTTTTTTTTTATGCTGTTCAAAATTCAGGGTCTGATCAAAAATGATTTCAAGATTTGATTTTCTTATGCTTTTAGAGATCTTGGTGATACTGTTGCCATGATTACCATGGGTAAATATGAGAACCACTGTTATTTGCATTGAGTTGAAGGAAGTTATTTGCAAGCCACGTCTCAGTAGATACAGTACCAGAGAGTCAAGCAAGATGTTGAGATTTTCAGTGTCTTCAGGGTCAAAGGAATAGTCCAATTGAATGATGTCTGCGTACATATGGTAAGACACTCCCTTAAATGTACCCATTATTTCACCAAGTGGAAACAAGTACAGGGCAAACAAAGTTGGTCTTAGCACTGACCTCTGGGGAGCTCTACAGGGCAGTGGAGTGGATTTTGATGTAAAAGGACCTGATGTGACAGGAAAAGGATCTCCCTCACCAATAGGAGAAGAACCAAGCCAAAGGGCTAGCAGAGATTCCCACAAGTTTTTCTAACCTGTCTACTGTGGTTCACAGACTTGAAAGCCATACTGAGGTCTAACACAAGGACTGTACTTAGACCACTGACAGAGGTCGTCTGCATGTCATCATGCACTCTGGCAGGTTTACCCAAAACAAGCATCACATTTTCAGCCAATTTCCTTGTTTAAAAAATGACTCAATTATTGACAAATTTTGGAAAGTATCTGTTTGGCAAAGGTGTTTTATGCAAATTAGTGGAATAATTCCGTAAAAAACACTCTGCTAATCGCCAGTGAGGTATTTCAACATGTTAATGATGTTTACTCAAAACTTAAAATTTAAACCTGCGAGGCTAATTAAACACAAAACTACTGGAGACGGTGGGGCGATTTTTGGAAAGCATCACATTTTAATTAAAAGCTAAAATGTTATAATTAGGTGCATTAACATTTAAGAGAATACTGGAAGTTAAATAGCTAAACTAATACAAGAATTCCATGCATATACAGAGGACATCTGACACACACGGACATTTCAAAACATGGAGGTCTAAACTACGGGGTTAGCATATTTTACACAGAATAAGACACTGTGGAGACACAGGAAGGGCATCTGAAACACAGAAAAAGAATCTGACACAATTTTTTTTTCTTCCAACAAGTCCCATAATATTTAATTTCGCTAATTATATTGATCCACTGTTAACCACATATGTTTGAGTTGACCCCTTATGAGGAAAAAGATGCACAGCTATTTTTGCAGGTAGAGTGTGCCATGGCAGCATCTTTCCTTTAAAATATGATGGCAACTAAACAGGAGGTGTTTTGTAATGTGTGGTGTTTTGATGTGTGGGAGTAAATAAGCTCTAAAGTTTCTGTGCACCTTCAGTATGTCACAGCAAAACAAATAATAATAATAATAATAATAATAATAATAATAATAATAATAATAATAATAATAATAATAATAGTGTTCTGACAAGGCAATTTTAAATATCTTGAAATGTAACAAGAAATATTATAATTATTATATTTCTCACAGCTGGATTAATAGTCTAAATTAATTTATTTACTGTTTTGTTTTGTGAAAACAACATTTTCTATGAGAAAGCTGTAATGAAACATTATACTTTTTTTTTCTTATTATTGTAACAATATATATTCATGTATTTATGAAGTATAATGTCATCCTGCCCAGTGAGTACAGGTGAAAATTAGCACTAGGGCTATTACCTGGTACAATGCATCTCTCCTGAATTTGTGCACACTCCTGGTCATTAAATAGACAAACTAAACCATCCTTAAGGTACATTGTATAACTTTTCTGGTAGGATATCTGTCACTTTTGTCTCCATGGTGATGTTAGTGCTTCACCACCAATTTATTTCACTACAGGTGCTTTCATAGCTCAAAAATACATTGAAAAACCTTACCAAACTTCCCATAATAATGATAATAATAACATCTCCAGAGACAAGTAGGTGGCACATCCTCCACGAGAAAAGTTACATGGTGCCTCTTTAAGTTGAATTACATCTGTTTTACATTTGCTCCACGGCTGTTCTGAATGCTACCACTCTAATCATTCTCTCGTAGACTTAGAAAAGAATCCTTTCTAGTCTAGCAGGATTGCTCTGTGAGACAAGGAGCTCCATCTTCTCCACTTCTATTCTCCGCTCTCTCCCAGAGTCCCTGCACAGAGGACCCTCTTTGTCTTGGCCTGCTGAATGCTCCATTACTGATGCTCTACTCCATCAGCCCTTTTAGTAGAATTACACTTTTTCTTCATTCTTCATCCCATTTTATTGTCCTATACATTTACATGGTTCTATCTAAGACACATTTGAACATATGTCACAAAAAAACACACACAAAAAAAACTGACAGACCAGTTCCGTGTCTCATAATTGTTTTATATGAAAGGATTGAAAATGATCCAGTTGTGTTTACTGAAAGGGGGTATTACGCAAAATCAACTTTTTGGAGCTTTCTAACATATTGAGTAGTGTGACTGTGGAACTTAAGAATTCAATGCTATGAAAACTGAATTTGAAAAGGTGCACCACATAAGTCATCTTGCTTATATAATGATGTGTAGTTTAATGAAAAATAACTTTGAAAACATGCATTTGTACTGTGCGTGGGTCTGACATGTTCATGAGCTCTTTTCATTAAATTCAATAGGTGCGTTAGGTTCAGTGGAGTTAGCGCCATCAGAACTGAAGAAGTGGCTTGGATGAGCAGCGAAATGCCTTCACTACTACAACCTTTTTGTCCGCTTGACAGATTAGATTTTTCTTTTACTATTACATTCACCAGTATCTGCAAATTTCAAATCACTTTTCACCAACGCAAACTGTAATTTATAAATATTTATTGATCATGTTAAACAGACAGCGTTTGCATATGAACAATACAAATGAGTTATCAATATATTAGCAGAATGAAAACATTTTTTTAATAATTAAACCCAAAATTAAAACAGTGTATCAAAAAGTGGAATGGATTTGAGATAACTTTAGACTGAGAGTTAAAGATTAGATAAAACTTATAGGATATATGTTTAAATAAAAATTCAGGCAAAGATCTTTAACTGTGCAAATCTGTGAGACATGGACATACGACTGGAGAGCAAAAACATTAAGATTTTAACTTATCTGTGCATGCATTTCATTTGTAGATAGGCTTGTCACAATAATTACTATATTCCTTTATCTTTTAATATACAGGGTGTCCATAAATCTCATGAACATATACTATCGATTGCCTTTGTAATTGGATTTTACAATTGTAAAGAGATTTTATGGACACCCTGTATTATCAATCAAACTATATTTTTGGGGTCAAGTTTTATCATGTGTACATTTTGTTTGTAATATTTTTTTTTTTTTCCTGCAATATGATGAGATTTTACCTGTAGAAAGTTTATGAAGAAAAAGTGTTGCATTCTGCTATTCATTTATGCAGCTCAGTAATGTTTAACAGTATTGTACTTTTATAATACATTTTTGTGAATCATTTTATTTTATGGTTTGGTTTCAACATTATTATTTGTTATCTATATTGACTTCATTATTATATTACAATCAAATCAAAATGTGTTATCTTAGGCCTATTTGTAGACAAGTTTAAGCAGGGGTGAAACAAACACGATAATAGCGTCTTTATACGGGATGAGTTTCAATGCATTTTTAATACAAACGCCTTGGCATCGGTATCGGATTGATATTGCAATTCCTGCCATAGTATTACTTAGTATCAGAAAGAATCAAAAATCTTTAGTATCATCCATTACTAGACAGAGCATAATTCACGCGGCAAGGTTGTCCATCTTCTTCTCTCTTATTCTCTTCTTTCTCCTATAATCCCCACCTTGTGCTACATCTTTTGTCTTGTCCTGTTGAACGCCCATCTCTAGGGTCCCCTCTGAGGCCCTCTCTCACCTCCATCTGTCCTCTCTCCGCACCGTCCCTGTTTCTTGTCATCTCGTCCCATCCGGCTTTATTGTTTCGGCCTTTGCTGTCATTCTCTCACTCCATCCCTCCTCCCCTCCTCCTCTTTTTGTCTTTTATTTGGTTCATCTCGGGGCTTCTGTGGATGTGCGTTTGAGGTGCAGCCTGTCCCCCGTGGGCTCATTAAGGTTAGATCAAGGTCGCACTGACACGTTTGGAAGGAAACAATCTTAACAAAGCAGTTCAACCTTCACTCGGACCAGTCGTACGCTAAAAGAGAAGTGATTTTGGGTTAAAAACAAAAAAGCTAGCTGCCAATGTGGATACAGAAGTTCAATTTAATTCAACCTTTTGACTATTTTCAAATGAATTAGAGCCCCACTGTGTAACATTTTAGCCAAACATATTTTTTTGTTTTTGGATGTTTTTATTACATAGAAAAAAAAAAAAAACATGTGTCCTTATTGTGAGCGCTGGGCTTGCCTCTTCACAAACCTGATGCTTATTTGGATTGGAGATTGCTTGTTTCTATGGAAATGTGGCATAAACCAAATATATTTCTATGGGATCATGCAGGTGACTTGCCACTTCCAAAAAGTTACATGGTGTTGTTTTGATGAGAGGGTGAATCATATGGCGGAGTGGTCGCTTTGTAATGTGGACGTTGATGGTTAGGTTCCAATTTAGAGAGTCGATATTGCTCTTGTGTCCTTGAGCAAGACCTTGCAGCCACCTTTCCAGTACTTCTATAAAGCATAGACTAATTAATTTACTAGTGGTGATGTCAAAATCATGAAAAGAAGTTATCATGGCCATATAAGAACATCAACCAATGCTTTTCAAACAAGTGATAAGGTACAATTTATTGGCCCTGTAAGGAAATTTGTCCTCTGCATTTGACCCATTCTTCAGTGGCGTTTGTTGCTAAGTTTGGTCAGGACTGCCTTAGCTGCAGGACTAACGTAGCTGGACTTAGTTCAACTTTCTGGTAGAGGCTCCATTACCTCCTAGTTGCTACGGTTAATGCTTTGTCTTGGATGTTCCATAATATAGGATTAAACTAAACCTCTCCACAGATCTGACTTTAACTTGGTCTAGTGGTGTAATGCATTTTCTTTTTGGATTTAGATAAATTTAATGACATATTGTGGAACATTCTGAGCAAAGTAATAGGATAGACACAGAGACAAGCAGGTGACAGGACCTCCTCCCATGGCTCAACTTTATTTTATGTAAATGTATGTAGATGTGATCTTATTTTTCTTTATGAATTTATTTTACAACGACAAACACAGTTTCCCAACCGAGTCATTTTGAATCTCCTCATATATAGTATTTGAAGCTGAGGTAGACGGCGCGCATCACGATCCGTTGGGAGCCAATGGTTGTGGAAGTGAGTACAGAGACACACACTCGATAGATGTACAAGAGTGGAGTCAGCAGCCGCTAGGATTAAATACATCCTTTTTCCCAGCCAATCAGAGTGACTGACAGTCCCAGTGCACAGCGCTCCGAGCAGTATACCCCTCACCCCTCCACCACAGTAAACCTCTGTATGGATGGCTTAGCTCTCCTCCATCAGGGTTGTTAGAAGTATCAAAAATCTGATACTAAGCGATATTTAAACTAGAATCGAAACTGGATACTCATCTGAACATATATTGATATTAAAGTCACATTCACAGGACAGAAATGAACCTTCACAGAATAGCTTTAGAATGATCTTGATATAAGATCATATAGACTGGTATACGCCTATGGACCACTATGGAACCTACCTGGACAACTGAGCGATTACATAGATATAAGGCCACAAAGTTGAAAAACAGATTCAAATGGTCTAAATAAAGAGTGTTTTTTATCATCGTGGTATCAGAATTGGTAATGAGAATCAAGTGTATGTCACGTGACAACAGTAGCGCATGTTTCTTCCAAGTATTCCAGTATTTTTTAAGATATCATTGCTTTATTGATTGTTTTAGCTTTTAAGCCTTGTTAGAATGTTTACTCATCAAAAATGTACCTGGTGGTGTTAGGGCTGAGTGATATAGACAAAAATTAAACTTGATATCTTATTGGATTGTCTTGAAAATAAAAATCAATGCAATCTAAGAAAAGTTTGTCAAAGGAGACAGTGGAGTTTTCTGAGCTTTGAACCATGTTATTGAGTTCCCTCATTGTTAGCTCATGTAAAGTTGCATTTAATTTGATTCAGGCATGTTTGAAGTAAGATTATACTTGAAGGGGTTTTTTTTGTTTTGTTTCCTGCGTCATGGGTCAAAACACCATGTAATATTATTAAGAATTACACCTGTATGTCGACAAAAAAAATGCAAAAAAGTGACGGATCAGACTTTGTGGGAATATGTTGATGTTTGACAGAACCAGAGCCCTCAGAGGCAAGTGAAGTCCAAATCCACATTTTTGACTTTTCTGTAAAAACACTTTTCCTGTCAGCACTGTGGTGATTGCAGGTGAAAATGGTTTGCATTTTCAGAAAGACGAGTGCCGTAACTTTCATTTGATGTGTAGATTGTTTGTGTGGGTGATGCAGAAGTATATGTACCTTGCTGTAGAGTTGTAAAGTAACAGGTTAATAATTATTGTGATAATATCGATAATCGTGATTATTTTGGGCACAATAATCATGAGTTTTAATATCATCCCATTCCTATTGACAACATACATCTTGGTTGGGGTGATGTTTTACAGTGATGTCAGCTCCCATTGGCATTTTCTAATGTAGAAATCAGTGGACTTGTTTCTTTTATTAAGTTGTTTTAGATCAATATTGCAATTTAAAATGTGCAAATTATAACATAATGATCCACGGGTGTCATAGATTATAACTATATTGCAGAGACAAGCAGAATATGACTTATTTAACTTGTAAGAGATTAAATACCAGTGCTAAGCTAGTCACAGAAACCGCCTGAACAACGTTTAATATAGCTCTTTTAATGCATTTTCTTGCTAATTCAACACCACATTCCATGTTTGGCTAATGCGTCCTTATTGCATTTTTGAATCCCAAGCACAGCCTCTCTCCACGCACCGCTCTCTCCTATCGATTGGGCGAGTGGGGAAACGAATTACGCTACACTACATCTCAAGGTCATCCTCTGCAGGTAGGCTGACAGTAAACCCACCGCATCGCAAACAAGCCTCGGGTCAAGGGGTCTCGAGGGTAGACAGGTGGGGAGGTGGCAGTACCCGACGCAGGGAGAGGGGGAGAGGAAAGAGAGGAGAGAGGGGCGTGCTCGGAAAGATAAAAAGCAGGATGCAATAGCGGATGGAGGGAAGTGGAGAAGGAGAATGAGAGACCAAAGTGGTATATAGTAATAGTGCTATATATAGTGTCTTTTCAGATGCTCAAAGTGGCTATGCTATGTATTATTCACATACTCAATGGTGGTAAGCTCTACTGTAGCCACAGCTGCCCTGGGGTAGGCTGACTGATGCAAAGAAGAGTTCATTTTGTTGACTACAAAGGTTAATGTACTTTTACTCACTATGGAGTTAAAAAGTGTACACTAAACCAATAAATAAATAAATAAATAAATAAATACATAAAGTGAAAAATAAATGAATAAAGTGAAACATAAATGCATGAAAGACTGAATGAGTACTTTTCAATACCAGAGCCTCAAACCAAACCATAAACAAAGTCACTGTCCGAAGAACCTGACAGAAGCAATCACACATAATTTATCATAGTTAAAATAAAATAAGAAAGTGTTCTGGTTGACCAAAACCTTTACAGATGTAATACACAAAAACTAGATTAAATATAATAATCAGCTGACTAAATCTGGACTAAAACTAAAAAGCATTATTATCAACTAACCACCAGTCACTCCCACGCACAACAGTCGTGCAAAGATGGGTCAATGATCTTGCCCAAGGGTACAACAACAGCATTCAAAACTGAGTCAATACTTTTAAAGAAAATCGGATTTCCAAACCATATGGCAATATAATGTTTTCTTTAGATTTTAGTCATTGCTCAAATCAACAATTGTAACTACTCTCTACACACCAAGTGACCATGGATTTAAGACAGACATTCCAAAAGACAGATGGACTAAAATTCCTATGCCTGCTGTATGCACTACTTTCACACCGGTATGCTAACACTTTGAATCACATTAGCATGAGCTGTCAGGCCCGAACAACAGGGAGAGCACCTCCAGAATGGTAATGGTGGAAGGACCAGGGCTACAGGACTGATGCTATCCTTCGTTTGTGCGTTTATTCTACAACTTGACAGAATAGTACATATCAATAGTGCCAACATTTGTAATAATTTACTTATAATAATAATAATTTAACTTATCAATCGTGTAAGGATAGTTATCGAATTTATGTGTCTTTGAAGGGAGACACATTTTCACAGTTTGTTAATTTCTCGTTAATTTTTGTATTTATCTTAAGAAGAAAGAGAAAAATCTAACAATGATTTTGATTGGTAACCTCCAAATTTATGGCAGGAACAACACAATTCTTAATAATGTAATAATGTGAGCACTAACAAACTAATTGCAAAAAAATAAAATAAAATTGCATTGCTAATTACATTTTAATACTTTGTGTGTACAAGTGGATAAACAAGCTGTGTCACTTCAGACTAGACTTGTCAAAAAAGTGGTAAAAAAGTGGTACTCATATACTAATTGATACAAAAAGTAGGTTTGAATCAAGATAGATTTGAATGAATAAAATACAAAAATAAAATATTTTCCTAGTTTTGAAATAGTCTTGATCTATAACAGAACTAGTAAAAGACCAAAGGAGGGGAATTATATTCTATGGCTATTAATTGCTAACTCATAACATATTTAGATCACCATGTTACCTTTTATTGTTTTGAAAATGCTATATTTGCCGAAAACAACATATTAAAGTGTGTATTATTTTCAGTTTTGTAACTTTTTGTACAGAGTCCAACCTCACTTTGCTCTCCATGCTGAGTTATAACACGGTAGATATCTCCAAAAACTACATTTTTGCATCATAATCCCTCTTAAAATAAATGGCTCTTATTTTGTGTTGACAATTACATTCTATTGTATGAAAAATTAGTGATTTGGTTACTATTGCATATAAAGCTTTTTCCTCATTGTCAAAAGTGAATTTTACATTTTTCTATTATCAAAACGCTTCTACTGAAACTGTTATCCAATTATTCAACTCAGAACTGAACAAATTTAGCTTAGGGCAGAAATGTGAAAAGGATTACCAATACATTTGAACATGTCCTCCATTTTGAACTGCTAACATATGTGTGTGCTACTTCACTGTTACAAGGAAAGAAGGATACTAATGAGTCACCCTTAAAAAACAACAACAAAAAAACAGCAACTTCCCCCTCTCAAACCTGCAAGCATCGCCAGCAGTCGACTATAATGAGCCTCTATACACTGCAATGCCTGTAGCTGTCCGGTAGCGCTAGTTATAACGTTAGCTACTTGAATCCCCATCTGTTGACATACTATATGCTTTAGTGAGGTACCTATTTCCAGGTATGGGAGTCCGCTTATGCCAAAACTAGCTAGCAGCCGGAGTCGTTAACAAGGTTGCCCGATTGCCCCCAGGAACCTTACTGACATATTCCAACCTCACCTCCGGACTAATACGTGAAGGCGCCAGTACATTACTTTTCACAGTCTTTTTTCGCACCATTTTTCCGAGCAAATGGAGCGTTTCAAGTACTTCCGTGCGCTCTCTGGCTACACTTGATGCATTGTGGGGCTGCCGGGTGTTAGCTGTCTGAAACGGAGGCAGGGGCTAATGAAAGGAATAAGACTCTGTGGTGTTATGCGGTGAATTAGGTGGTGGCCATCTTGACAGGTTCGGGTTGTGTTTGTTTAGGTGCATGCTCAGAGGCGCGGTGGTGATGAATGTGCAGGGTTGCGGGGGGTTGTCGCAGACATTGTTGGTACAAGGAAATAATCAACGTGGTGTGAAAATTGTCGGGCTTACAGCGTTTTTTTGGTTTTTTTTTCTAATTTGGATTTTTCTCGAAGGTATCAGTAAATCAAAAAACTTGTTACATTTTAAAATGACCAAATCCTCATTGCTAAGATTTTGACACTACATCTAAAAGCAAAGAAAGCTAAGGTAAATACATACTCTGGTTCAGCCGTGGAAGAAGTACTTGATTTTGTAACATAAGTACAGATACCAGGGCAAAAAAGAAAAAAAAAAAAAAACTAAAGAAAAAGTAAAAGTACTATTTGTATTTTTTGTTTTTGTTTTGTTTGCTCAAATCATGAATATGTTAAATGTAGTGAAGAAAAAGAATCCGAGTACATATACCTAAAATTTGTACTTAAGTACAGCACTTACAGTACTACTTTGTTACGTTATACTACTGCTCTAAATTTGCCTTAATTTAAGCAACACAACATTGTGGTGTTTGTCATTTTAAGTAAATTTATGAGTTGTTCTTTCTTATCTTAAGTCTAACAAGATGTATTTTCTTCTTTTAAATTTAAGTCTTGTTCCATTGATATATAATTTTACTGGTCAAGAGAAATTTACTCAAATCAAGATACATTTCTTAATTCAAGCAATATTAACGTGGCTAGATTCTACTTTTTGCAGTGTATATCAAGGCTTCTTTTTTTCAGAACAAAATGTCTAAAATTGAATAACTGCAGCATAGATAAGTTAATACCATACTGTTGAATATTCTAGGAGGCAAAGCAATAACGTGTGGCCACAAAGTTGCGCCCTTAAAGAAGCTGGGCACCTGGGTCTTAATTGTGAAGAACAGAACTAGTTTGCAGCTATACAAAGGTATTCCTTCAGTTTCTTAACACATTCCTAGCATCCTACTCACCAAGATAAGCTGATAATCACTTTCTGCATCTTTCATCATGGTCATACTAGCATGCTAATAGCTCACGAAAACACTTAATAATTAGATGCAGAGAGTACAAAGTGGTTTCATTTTGACAATTGTTTGTTACATGCAATTGGATACAGCCTCTTTAATGTGCTGATGCTATTATGCTCATCATGCTAATAAAATATAAATTGATATATATGTTCTCTTTGCACTCAAACTCCTTCAATAATATAGTATGTTAGCATAGCATTTTCAATTTCATTTCACATTAGCATCCTTATCATTATTCTGCACATTATTTTGCCCAGGTTCAAATATCTTACTTGAATCACGTCGGGGCTCCTGCCTGGCTAGCTCGGGGCATTAGCAGCCTAAATGTCACTATCCAGACTTGTAGCTAACTTCATTGAGTGTGCTTATCTCATACCCTGAGGCCATAGTATCTCTCTGGAACTGTCTCCTCCCCACTGTGAGGCTCCCTAACATAAATCCACTCTAACTAGTGGAATTTACCTAATGTATAAAGGAATGGTGAAAGGAACAAGGGTGCTGCTTTGATTTGAGGCAAGACGTAAACCTTTTTTATTTTATTTTGGGGTGAGATTTAGAGACGGAACTAATACATGAAAAAACAAACAAACAAGTAAATCACATAAAGATGAGTTGTTTTAATGCATCTAACTTCATGCATAGATTTGCAATTGTGTAAATAAGGTTCAAATGAATCAGCATCCCCCTCCCAAAATAAATAAAAAACATAAAATGGTCACATTTTGAGAATGTGTCAAGCATCTCTAATTAACAAGATGATTTGATGATCTGATTCCAAGACAGTAATGAAGGAGCTATGAGTCAAAAGACAAATCTCTCGATTTACCGGTCAATCTACATTTCTACCCTCACCTATGGCCATGAGCTTTGGGTAATAACTGAAAGGACAAGATTGCACATACAAGTGGTCAAAATGGATTTCCTCCGCAGGGTGGCTCGACGCTCCCTTAGGGATAGGGTGAGGATCTCAGAGTAGACTCGTTACACCTCCACATTGAGAGGAGCCAGTTGAGGTGGCTCAGGCATCTGTTCTGGATACCTCCTTAACGCCTCCCTAGGGACATGTTTCAGGCATGACCCACTGGAAGGAGGCCCCAGGGAAGAACCAAAACACACTGAAGGGACTATGTGTCTTGGCTGGCCTGAGAATGCCTTGGGGTCCTATTGAAAGAGAAATTTGCAGAAGAAATTGATTTTATAACTGTACTTGTATCTATCTCTTGATTTTATGACTGTACTTGTATCTCATGCTCCATCCTTCCCTGCAGTGATGTGGTCACTGTATTGGTCTGTTGTGGTAAAGAAGGAGCTCACTCAAAAGGCAAAGCTCTCAATTTACTGGTCAATTTACGTTCCTACCCTCACCTATGGTCATGAGCTCTGGATAATGACCGAAAGGACAAGATCGCGGATACAAGTGGCAAGTAGGGTGGCTGGGCGCTCCCTTAGAGATAAGGTGAGGAGCTTGATCACACGTGAGAAGCTCGGAGTAGAACCGCTGCTCCTACATGTCGAGAGGAGTCAGCTGAGGTGGCTCAGGCATCTGCTCTCGATGTCTCCTGGATGCCTCCCAAGGGAGTTGTTCCGGGGATGTCCCACCGGGAGGAGGCCCGGGGGAAGACCCAGGACACACTAGACTATGTCTCTCGGCTGGCCTGGGAATGCCTTGGGGTCCTACTGGAGGGGCTGGAAGATATGTCTGGGGTGGGGGAAGTCTGGGAGTCCCTGCTTAGACTGCTGCCAATGCGACCCAGCCCTGGATAAGCGGAAGAAGATGGATGGACTTGTATCTATTGTTGGGTTTCAAATGACATTACGGCATTCTATAGGCCCATAATATGCTAAAATGTATATTGTTAAAATACTGATTTTTGTTTTAACATAGTGAGTTGTAGTGTCTAGTCACTAATAGAAGTGATCAGGTCAACATTTTTAAATTTACCTTTCAGATATTTCATCACAAATTACAATATAATCAATAGAGAAAACTGCCCCCCCCCCCCCCCCCCCCCCCCCCCCCCCCCCCCCCCCCCCCCCCCCCGGGAGTATAACATCGTCACATTCTAGAATCTGAAAACCACTGATTGTCTAATCCTTGGCACTTCCTCACATATAAATTTAAAACCAATACAATTCATGTATATAAATCACGTATAAACTAGGGGTGGTCCAAGCCACAAGGGACTACTCTGCAAGGCCGTGTGTACAGGGGGACCCCATTAGAGCTGCAAAAGAATGGTCTTGTCACCTTAATTAGCCAGCAGGTGACAGGCTAACCTTCAAGCTAACTGCTAATGAACGGAGGGTTCGCTTTGAGTAGCAAAATGTATCCTTCTATCTCTGAGATGTTAAAGAGAAGGGTGGTGAGAGGGAAGACAAAGTCGAGGATATGAAACGATCACGCTTCACTTGGGGTTAGCCTCGTGGGAGTTAGCAAAGAAAGCTAAGACAAGTGGGCGGGTTTACAAGGATTGGAGTCAGCAAGATTCACTGGCCTCTAGTGGTTTTATTGTATGTGTTTTCCCACTATTCTTTGGTTGGAAAGTAGGGATCTATGCAGTCTTTACATTCAGCAACTAATAGATAGTGACAGACATCCTTTTGGGTATACTGTTTAATATTGAGATGAAAGGCACGCAGAATTATATTGCTATTGTATTTTCCAATTATATATTAAGGTGTTCATCTAAAATATTCACAATAAGTTCACATATGTTGAACCGGATAGGGCTGCATAATTTTGGGGGGAAAAAATCTTAATGCATATTGTAAACAACTGTAGCAATATTAACATTTGAGAGATTATTGAAATTTGAACTAATAAACCAATGCAAGATTTCTCAATAATAATATTTTTATTGAGGACCTTACCTAAATAATTGCAACCTGTATGATTTGAACTGAACTGTGCTTACCCAAATTGCAACTTTAATAACATTTTTTTGTGTGTGTCTGTGTAATCCCTCAGTTGTCCAGGTCTGATCCATAGCAAAAGACGAATCTTAAATCTGTCAACTGGACAAATTGTTGCAGGAGTGAAGATGTTTCGCTGCTCATCCAAGCCACTTCTTCAGTTCATGTTCAGTTCAGAACTGAAGAAGAGGCTTGGATGAGCAGCGAAACGTGTTCACTCCTACAACAATCTGTCCAGTTGACAGATTAAAACTTCGTCTTTTGCTATTTTTTATGTGTGTGCAGAAGAATTGGATCATTTACATTAGTTTTTATATAGCACTTTTCTACTTTCAAGACACTCACTTTACACCAAGCAACCAAACATCCATTAATACACACACTGATTCATCAGTGTACGCAGGCACTGGGTGTGAGGTGGGTTAAGTTTCTTGCCCAAGTATACGACAAATAGAATTGCACCACAAACTTGTGGATTACTGGATCTGACCACTCTACCAATGATGTTTTGTTTGTTTTATTTTAAAGAGCAGTATTCAAACTTCCAACCTTCAGATCAGTAGATGAACACATGACTGTGCCAACTCAAATTGCAATGTTAATATGATTTATTTTGTCTGCAATAGTATCTGATCATTTTTAGTGACCATTAAGTCCATTATCCCCCCATATTATTTGTGTCCAACCACTCTATAAAACAGCACATACTTGTATGTTATAAATCTATCCATGGGTTTCTGATGCAAAATGAGCAATAGAGATACCATACCAAATAAGAAATTGAAAGCAAAATATCATGGCAGTGATTGGCCCATGCTATCTCATGCTTTAATTTTAAAGAAGACATATTGTGCTTGTGTCTGCTATATAGTTATAATCTATGACAGCCGTGGATCATTATGTTATAATTTAAAAAACTGCGGTGCTCAATGGGAGTTAACGTTGTTGTAAACATTATCACAACAAAGAGCTGTGAAGTTGTCGGCACCTCCGAATAAATAGCTGCACATCAGCTGATTTTTTGTTCATTTGTACCAAAATGACTATGCAGCGCTGCAGAATCCTACACGGATCACTGATTAAGAAAATACAACTGGAGAAGTAAGTAAGAACAGAGAAGTGGCTGTATGCTGGTGGCGGTGAAAATAGAGGTTGATCAAATAATGCACCTTTGGGTGAACAAATGGTGAGAGGAAACAACAATGGTGGTTAAATGTTTAAAAGCTCTGTAAAGTAGATTTTGCATAATAGATGCATTTTAACATATTGTGTTGTTTGACACTAAATAATAGTTTCACAACACAATTGGATTCACTTTGTCAACTCAGCATTTGTAACTTGCATATTTGACCAATTCTTTTACAAAAAATGCCTTTCCCATATATAGTCCCACTGGCCCTTATCTATCTTATCTAAAATTTCAACAACGTGAAATTCTACCATGTGAATTCAACATAATTGGAGGCAAGCATTCCATCCATAGAGGTTTTCTTGACAGGTAAATATGGCCATTGATTTTCCAAAGGTCTCTTGCCTATAGATTGCCATGTTGACATCTCCTTCTACAAGACGCATCTGAGGAGGCGGGCCGCTATTGACTTTCCCAGATGAGACTATGGTTCATAATAATCACTGACACATAGAGAGGCCCTAACAGAATTATAGGGAGGGGCCGGCCAATTTATTCTGAGGAGTGGATAGAAAATGGAAGGAGCAATGAGATGACGAAATATAGTGGTGTGAATATTTTGGTTTTGTTTTCATAAACATTTTTGGTATTGTGGTTTCAAGTAGGGCGGCACAGTAGTGAATGTATCGAGTGTCTGACGCAGTAATCGATATAAACAAAGTAAAAATATTGCAATAACACCAAAATATAACAAAAATGCATTGTAACGTTATGGCAAAACTCCACTTTGGTCTGTGAAACTCATCACAGTGAATAGTTAGGATGTTCACATAACATGGTAATAAGTGTAAAGCAGGGCTGAATAATTTAAGTTAAAATATATTATAACCATTTTACAAACATGTTCTGAGATGTCCTTCTGCGTCAAATGCCCTCCATGTGTCTTCACGGGGTCTTATTCTGTGTAAAAGCTTCTAACGCTTTACAAACATGTTCTGAAATGTCCTTGTGTGTCAGATGCCCTGCCTGTGTCTCCGTGGGGTCTTATTCTAAGTAAAAGCTGCTATAACACTGTAGTTTAGACCATTAAAAACATGTTCTGAAATGTTCCTGTGCGTCAGATGCCCTCCCTGTGTCTCCATTGGATTTAAGCCTGTAGTTCTATATGGACATAATCTGAAATACATGGGATTCTTTTATTGGTTTTCAGTATTCTTTCAAATGTTAATGCTTTTATCACTTACATGTTAAAATCATACAACTGTACCCTATATTTAAAATTAATTCCAAATCTTTTAGGCCTAATTCCATTCGCTTCAATTTGGAATGGATTTATTTCAGCAGCTTTACGATACTATGCTATACCAACCACGCTCATAACATTCTCCCATCACCATGGTAACCCCCCTCCTCCTCTTCCCTGACCCCCCATCCTGCCCTCCCAATTGGCTTCTCTCTTCACTTAATTAGCCCATTGATCAGCGCATAGAAATGAGTGCTCTGGAGCCACGTTCACACAGCGCTCCTCCATATCTCCTTCACATTTCCTCTCACTGGCCCTTACGAATCCACAACCTCCGCTGGGCCGCACTCCACTTTCTCCAACCACAAATCTAGCTGATTTTACTGTCTTAAAAATGTGAAAAACAGAACTAGAGTGGAGTTTTGCCGTGACAGTAAAGCTAACAACACGCTAACGTGCACTTCCTGATTATTGGACAAAAGACACTTTATAATTAGATGCAGACAGTACACAGTAGTCTTATTTTGACATCAAGAGCTGCTTATACAATATATATGTACTGAGTAAGGCAAATTTTGCTTAAATACATGAACAATCGGGTACAGGCCCTTTAAGTTGTTAAGACAGTTTAAAGCAGACCTATTATGGAAAATCTACTTTTTGGAGATTTTAACCATGTTATAGTCATTTACCCTTCTCATTTACCCTCTCAAAGTTGTATTTGGAGTGATTCATGTATGTTTGAGCAATCTTTAATCACTTATTTTCAAGATGCAATTTTGCCTATGAACTCCTGTTTTCACTGCCACCAGCATACACCCACTGGTCTGTACTTACTTCGCTCTCCAATTTTATTCTCTTAATCAGTAACACACATGGGATTCGGCAGCGTTGCATAGTCATTTTGGTACAAATATAAAAAAAACATCTGCTACTCTTTAGCGTGATGAGCAGCTATCCATAGGAAGGGCCGACAGCTGCACTGCTCTTTCTTGCCATGACTCTTCTGGTGATTCAATTCAGTTCAGTTCATTTTATTTGAATTGAATCACCATAAGAGTCATGACATCGTGATGTCAACTCACATTGGGCACCGCCGTTTTCGAAGGTGGAAGCAGAGCTGTTTCTTTTATTAAGTTGCTTAGATCAATATTGCGATATAAAATGTGCAAATTACAACATAAAGATCAAAGGGTGTCATAGATTATAACTATATAGCAGACACAAGCACAATTGTGACTGCATAGGAAGGATTCTCATCTCAAAGTAAGAAGGTCTGGGGTTCATTTGCTGGATCTTGTACAACGTAAATATTACCTACAGCAAGATTAATTCCTGGAATGTTTGTGAGTTCACCATCTTCCAAGAATCCATCTTGAACCTCTCCCGCAGTGACATTTGGGCTCAAGCCACTGGATGACCAGTCCAATCACAGCACAGAGTTTGGGCTGAAGCCAACACACAAACAAAGCAAGTGCAGACCATTTTGACTGTTAATCGGTCAATGGAGTCTTATTCACCCAAAATTTGTATTAGGTGACCAATCATTTTATTTATAAAGATTTATATGGGACAACAGCAAAAAGGAGAAGTTAGTGAGAGAGTTAGCTGAAGATTTTGTATATTTTGGTATTTATATGTAAAGGCAGATCCACAAGTTTAATCTGTCTTATATAAATACATTGTTTCCAAGTACCTTTTTCTGCATGAATAGTTGTTTTCGTATAAACTCAGGCAGGTGTAGTCTTATGAGTGCAGATTGGGTCAGATACATGGATACATAATCGTTTTGAGAGCTTTTGCCACACCCCCTTTTTTTAACCTAGAATTTCTTTAGTCGATTGCAGGCCTACTATTTTCTTTTTAAAGAGGGAGTGAAATGAAGAGGGAGGTGCTTTGTGCATTTGTGGAGTGTCTGTGCTTTTCTTTCAACTGGGTTTAACCAGAGTTTGATTTCTCGGCTTGCTCAGTGTAAAATCAATCAGCGTAAAGTATTTGTCTGAGCATTCGCCTTTTCCTGATCTCTTTCAGCGAGCACTGTTCCAGATAAACATGTGGAATGTTATATACTACACAAATCAATCCGCTGTTAGCCAGGTAAACATTTATGGATGAATTCTTACATGCCATATTAAAACTGGGACAAAGCTAGGACCAAAACTATACCAAACACGGCAGAAGACTTTCGAAGGGAAACACTCTCATCACCTAACTGAAACAACAGAGTGGAGAGAGGAGCTTAAAAGAGGCTTTCCTGGAGGAGGCATACTTTTGTCCTGTGGGCTGTTACACTCCTCATACTGCCCTAACACTGGATCTGATGAGACTGCCTGTTGAGCTGCACTGAGACATTTGTTTGAGATTTTCCATTATTGTTGTATTTTACTGGTCTATATATTTAAATTGACCCTCAAGGACAAGTTGTTTTGATTGACTGATCGATTTCTAACAGAGATTCTGCCTCAACATCCGCAGATGAGTCTTCACTCACTGCTCCTGAGTAGTTGTCCTGCACTGGCACTGGTTGAAGGATGGGTCAAATAATATAGACTTGTACTATATTTCAGTAACATGATTATGAGTTGTTCTCCTGGGGGACTTCAATGCCCATATGGGTAACGACAGTGACACTTGGAGGGGTGTAATTGGGAAGAACGGCCTCCCTGATCTGAATCCAAATGGTGTTTTGTTATTGGACTTCTGTGCTAGCCAAAGTTTGTCCACAATGTTCGAGCACAAGGGTGTCCATCAGGGCACGTGGAATCAGGACACCCTAGGTCGGAGGTCAATGATCGACTGTTGTCGTGTCATCTGACTTCCGGCCGCTTGTCTTGAACACTCGGGTGATGGGGATGTTGTTGGACAGTGGAAGGAATACTTTGAGGATCTCCTCAATCCCACTATCACGTCTTCCGAGGAGGAAGCAGATACTGGGGAACCGGGGGGTGGACTCATTCATCACCCTGGCTGAAGTCTCTAAGGTGGTTGCCAAGCTCCTCGGTGGCAAGGCTCCAGGGGTGGACGAGATCCATCACAAGTACCTTAGGTCTCTGGATGTTGTGTCTTGGCTGACACGTCTCTGCAACGTTGCGTGGCGGTCGAGGACAGTACCTTTGGACTGGCAGTGGTGATCCCACTGTTTAAGAAGGGGGACAAGAGGGTGTTTTCAAATTACAGGGGAATCACACTCCTGTAAGGTCTATTCCAGGGTACTGAAGAGGAGAATCTGTCCGATAGTCGAACCTCGGATTCAGGAGGAGTAGTATGGTTTTCGTCCTGGTCGTGGAGCACTGGACCAGCTCTATATTCTTCATCAGGTGCTCGAGGGGTCATGGGAGTTTGCCCAACCAGTCCACATGTGCTTTGTGGATCTGGAGAAGGCATTCAACCGTGTCCCTCATGGTGTCCTTTGGGGGGTGCTCCGGGAGTAAGTGGTCCGGGGCCCTTTCCTAAAGGCTGTCCGGTTCCTGTATGACTGGAGCAGGAGCTGTGTTCACATTGCCGGCAGTAAGTCAGACCTGTTCCCAGTACATGTTGACTCCTCCTGGGCTGCCCTTTGTCACCGGTTCTGTTCATTGTATTTCTGGACAAAATTTCTAAGCGCAGCCAGGGGTTAGAGAGGGTGTGGCTCGGGAACCACAGTTTGCGGATGATGTTGTCCTGATGGCTTCTTCGAACCAGGACCTGCAGCAGGCACTGGGGCAGTTTGCAGCGGAATGTGAAGCGGCTCTTGATTTACCAGTCAATCTACATTCCCACCCTCACTATGATCATGAGCTTTGGGTAATGACCGAAAGGAAAAGATTGCGGATACAAGTGGCCGAAATGGGCTTCCTCCGCAGGGTGCCTGGGCGCTCCCTTAGAGATACGTTGAGGAGCTCAGTCACAGGGGAGGAGCACAGAGTAGAGCCATTGCTCCTCCACAATGAGAGGAGTCAGCTGAGGTGGCTCTGGCATCTGTTCAGGATGCCTCCTGGATGCCTCCCTAGGGAGGTATTTTGGGCATGTCCCACCGGGAGGAGGCCCCAGGGAAGACCCAGGATATGCTGGAGGGACTGTGTCTCTCAGCTAACCTGGGAACACCTTGGGGTCCCACCGGAGGAGCTGGAGGACGTGTGTGGAGTGCGGGAAGTCTGGGAGTCCCTGCTTAGACTGTTGCCCCCGGAACCTGGCCCCAGATAAGTGGAAGAAAATGGATAGAGGGATGGATTATGAGTACACAAAATGCAGGATTGATACCTTTAATGACCTACTGTGGAACATTCCATGCAAAGCATTAACACCTCTATGAGAAGCTGGTGAATCTTTAAAGAGAGGTACTAGCTGCTAACACATCCCTCCTTCCTTTCCTCTCCATGCTCCCCGTTCAGAGGAATCAGTGCGCACCAGGTTTGACAATTTGTATATAGTTTTGTATTCTCCTGCTTTTGTATCCTCCTGAGACCTGGCATCCTCATATGTGGACAACAAGTTTTTGGCCTGTCTAGGCCACAGTGCAAATTATTAGATGAAGAATAACAGCATGCAAGAACAGCAACAATGTAAATATATTATATATATATTCATTTTTAACAGTTTAGAATGTTTAGAATATTTTATTTTATTTATTTTTTTGTTTTTCTCCTTGCTCCTGTCTGCAGCTCTTCACATGAGACACATTGTTCCAAGAGGCACAATTGTTGTTTCACATTTTGTTTTTACATTCAGGACAAATGCTGCTGTTTTCAGGGTCTTAATAAATAGTTTTTGCAAATCATTATTTAAATGTTTTATCAAAATGAGTAAAATGTCCACATATGAGGACATTTGATTTACATTTTTTTTTTTTCTCAGAAACTACATAATGTAAAAAGATAATTCTTTGTATTTACACTCATCAGGTCCCAGTCAGCCCAAATAACAAAGAGAAATTAATAAAGCATGTCATGCAAGAGCTTGGGTCTCAGGAGAGTATAGGAGGAGGAGGGTTCGAACAGGACCCACGAGAGTTTGCTGAATTACTCAAATATGCATGGAAGACATCTAAAACCTTTTCTAGCATGTTTCTGATGAGGGAACAATGTTTTAATATCATTGAGAGCTCCAAAAAGTTGACTTTGCTTTAAGGATGTTGGAACTTGCTCTCATCTAAAATGTTAATAAAAGATTTATTGATAACATATTCAGTTTTACAAATATAGTGTAATTTATATTGTGTATTTTTTTTTTAAATCTATTCCTCTACAGAGAATACTTCTTATAGATGTGAATGTTTAGCAAATTGTCTGGGGAGTGAGCAAATTGAGCCAAGTGGAGTGCCGGGAGTTGAGACTCTAAGGTCACCAGTTCTTGTACCATTTCCCAAGTCATTAAACGCACACGGTTGAACCTTTTCAGGCTCCATCCCTCCTCCCCATAGGTGCTGGGTCAATGTGTCCTACTGCCTGCCTCAGGTCTCGTCTGACCTGTGTAAAGTGATTGGTGTGAGAGGCCTGCTTAGAACTGTATCCAATTAGGAAGGTCTCAGGGGCTGGAATCAAGAAGACCATGTATGAAAATGGTAAGCCTGCAAAGACATGGAAAATGCTTATAGGTTGGCACATCAAAAACAGTGAGAGTGTTACACTATTCATTTTGATCCAAAAATGTGTAAACTTAAAGCCCCACTACGTAACTTTTAGTCAAGAAATAGAGAAAAGTAAAAACATGCCGTTTGTGTGTGTGTGTGTGTGTTTATTGCACTGAAAACTTTACTTTTCTGCCATAGGCCTTATTCTCACAACATTCATCTTGCTTATGAACCTAGAGTAAATTGTAACGGTCTGTTGCTAGTCCTGTGCAAATAATCCATGTGAAAATTTAAAAAATAAAAAAACAACCTAAAATAGGAGCACGCACACACATACAGTAGCAAATTAATATTGTTAATTTTGTTTATATCTGGATGATATATACAGTCTGTGGATCTAAAATGGGCTTGTCTCACACAATCATAGTGGGACAGAGTAACAGAGCCATGACTCCCAATCTGCACCAATAGGCTCTCCGACCATTACCCATCACTCCTACACATTCTCTCTTAAGCTAACACATCCTCCTTCCTGTTTTTACACACGTCCAATTACAAGCATCTCAGGACCATTATGGCAGAGCCTCTTATACTCTCCTATTTACTGTATGTGCTTTTCCATTTCCACCATCGTGCTTTCACCTTTCTGTAAAAACACTGTTGATTATTTCAATGTTGTGACTTCCTCTTTTCCTGATTGCACTCTGCCTCTCGGTCATGTTCTATTCCCAGGCTAATGTATCTTTTGTGTAAATATACAAAAACAGCGTGTTTTGGCAACTCACCCGCTGCCTTATTCAGGGTATAGGGAAAATAAAAATGCTTTCAAGAAAAATTGTAGGGCTAATAATCAAGAGGGTATAAATTTATTTTAGTGAGGTTTATTTATTTATTTATTCATTCATAACAAGAACAGTGCATATTGACCAACAGTACAACTGCATAATATACCAGAGTTAGTTTCCAGTGTGGCATTAAACATGCCATCTGCTTGTCTCCATGGAGATCCATGGAGACAAGCAGATAACACCACCAAGCCAAGTTACAGGTCAGATCTGTGGAGAGCCCATTCACAGCAAGAAAAGATGTTCTTAATAGGGCCCGATATAAACATTTTTGGAGACTGAAATGATACTGATAGCCGATATTAACAGTTGATATATATGCAGTGATGTAATCATATATGTACTCCTATAAAGCTGTGAAGAAAAGGAGATAGAACAATATTGATGTTATATTGACATGTCTGACTCCCTCTGAAAAGCTAAAAACAGTTATCATTTACTCAATCATTCAAACACACCATGTTAGTAAAATAAATATGTCCATGTGTCTCAGTCAGAAACAGTCGGCTTCAAAGTCTCGTTAGGCCTTTCATTGTTGTACACATCGTGTACTGCACTACTGTAAACTTGTATTCTTGTTCAGGGAATAGGGAATACTCTGTGACCACATATCACAAATACTTCTGTATTACTAGTGATAGAAGTCATTTTTATATATTCCGCCCTGTCATTCTAAGTATTTGGTATATTTTTAATACAAAATTCCTATTT
Source organism: Periophthalmus magnuspinnatus (assembly GCF_009829125.3). Classification (NCBI taxonomy): domain Eukaryota; kingdom Metazoa; phylum Chordata; class Actinopteri; order Gobiiformes; family Gobiidae; genus Periophthalmus; species Periophthalmus magnuspinnatus. Next base: position 10,551,771 of record NC_047143.1, read on the forward strand.
CCTAGTTTAAGTAGTCTATAATTCCTTCTAAATGTTGTTTAGATAATTTTGATTATACAGTACTCTTATACTAAAAGTATATTACCATTTAAATTGTATCTATCTTTATGTAGGAAATTCAAATGACAACCACTAAAAATAAGAATATAAGGCGGACTACCAGGTGATCTTTACCTCAAACAGACAAGAGATGACAGGTTTTACTAAAAAGATTTAAAGACATACTAACAATAGTATAAATTAATCCCTTATTCCATACAAAAATGTAGCTAACAGCTGTTACAGCTGTAACATTTTAGTCTGGCTCATTTATAATTTAGTCCTTATTTTATTGTTCACCATAAGAATGATCCAAATCAATATTATATTACTTTTCTTGATTTCCTGGCTACAGTCAGAGTTTAAAATATCTCACAACATGTTTTGTAGTTATTAAACACAACTAATTCAACTACTTTTTATCACCATATAGAGGAGGTTATTCATTTATACTGAAGACAAAACTAACAAAAAAATGAATATGAACGATACAAAGCCTATTGCCAGTCAAAGAAAATTCAGTCTAATATTTGATTGTGAATATCATGGGGGCACTGGCCATGAGCTGGCTGTATGATAAAAGTATTCCACTCACTGACCAAATACTTGTATGATTTACATACAGAGACACTTGAACGTAGCATACGCCAAGTGATTGCTGATCCAGCCTTTACTGTGCCCTGCAGTCATGTGAGAATATACCAATAACTAAAAAAAAAAAACAGCTTTCTAGCCAAAACTGATATAATGAGTTTCTGCTGAATTTTGTTCAACAGAAACTCTTGAATCAATTGTCTGTTATTTGTATATTTTTGTTTGCTCTATGAACTCTCAACTATGAACATGTTTAAAATAAACCTGTCACTCAGACAGTTAAAAAAAACAAAAACTTTTCAGTCCAGTTAAAAAATGTAGTGGAGTAGAAAGTATCTACTCTCAAATGTAGTAAAGTAAAAAGTATCCACTTTAAAATCTACTCAAGTAAAGTACAGATACCTAATATTTTACTTAAGTTCAGTACTTTACTACTTTTACTTTGTTACATTCCACCATTGCCCATTTGGAGAGTCTTATCTTTGCTTTTAGACAGGTGTTCCTTGAGGACTTTTCAAACAGTTCTCACAGGAGACAATAACATATCCCAGAAATAAAGATGTTTTTTGTTTTTTTTCTCTCTTGAATCCAACTGTGAATGAAGAAAAGGCACACCAGACTTATTCCTGTTGTTCTAGTCGCTGACCATGTTCTTAGCTGATCATGCTCCTTGTTAAAACCAGGACCATTTCAACCTTTGAGCGTAATCCCTGCCTTCACCTCCACCTTTGTCACGATATCATGGCAAAGGTGGAGGTATCATGAGCTTCTGTATAAGAAAAGAGGTAGGTAAATATGTTTTGAAGGTTAAATACATAAACGCACACACAGAGCTCTGCTTGAGTCTGGTTCACAACAGGTGTAAAACTTACGTCAGACAAAATTATCAATACAAGGTCAGGAACAACTGGTGTAGGATATCTTGGTGTTTTATTGTGTTATTGTAATTTGCCCATGTGTTTTATTTTATGTATATGTGTTTTTGTTGAGTATGTGAAGCAGTTTGGGCAGCTTAAGTTGTATTTTAAATATGCTGTATAAATAAAATTGAATTGAATAACATAGACATTTATTTATTTATTTATCTTTATTTATACAGGCGGACCCAATGAGAGCACTTGGGCTCTCTTTTTCATTGACGCCCTGTTTAAAATACAATACAAACTGAAAAAACAATCAAAAACAAGTAAGTCCCTATAAAACATCAAAAACAAGTGCAGGTGTATGTATAAAAGTTTGTTATCAGATTATTAAATTGCAGCTGTCACCAACGTGTCCAGTTTTGCTTTTCCTTGGAGTGTATTCCATTTTTCTGAAGCAAAACCAGCTAAAAGCCCTCTTTCCCATCTCAGTTCTGGTTTGGCTCATCCTTAGCCTTATGCAGTCATGTGATCTGGTGTTAAATGTTCCGGTATCGATGATTAACAAACAGGTGAGGTATTCTGGCAGTTTTTAAGTAGTCCCTTATAGATACAATTCATACAATGCTGTTCTCTTCTAACAGACAGTGATGGCCAACAAACTTTTTCATAGAGAATACAGTGATGAGTTTCAAATCCATCACCTGTAATAAAATGAAGAAGCCAAGGGAAAAGTAGAGGCTGAAGTTTGCATGTACACCACATCCCCATAATCCAATACAGATAGGAAGGTTGCTTGCACTATTTTTTTTCTGTAACTCATTGGGATGCAATATTAGTTTTTTGTAATAAAATGATAATTTATATTTTAAACTGTTACATAATTCTGAGATATGTTTTTTAATGGATACGTTTTCATCAAGCCAAAATCCAAGATATTAAGTGTTGACTCTTTCATTTAGCATATAAAGATTTGTAGCTTGCATGCCATCACATATATTGTAAAACCTCAACTGAGAAAAATATGGCATTGGACTTTTATAAATATCAACTTTTCCAACTGATTTGACATCACCGGAAAACATTTTATCGTGTCCTTGGTGTAGCAAACTGTACTGTAACTTAACAATGACTTTGCACCTTTGATTTAGTTTGCACAGAATGTATTTTATGACAGAGAGGTACTACAGAGAGGTACTAAACTATTGCACTTTTCAAGGCCAAACGCAATGCAAACAGTCACGTTAGAAACAGGCACATTGCTAGCACCGCAAGATAAAGCACAATTATTGCCTCTACATTCACTTGTGTTATTCGTGTAGTCGCAAGTACAAGAATGTCTCTGGTAGAAAGTGAATTCTATAAACTCTATAATGCTTGCTTTGAGCTGACTCCATGGAGAAGTTTTCGGATTAGTGGACAATCGCTCTACCAACTGAGCTACTATTGCTGTTCTTATCAAAATCATCATAAAGTGTAATGGGAAATATTAGCTATCAACACAAAAGCCCAATAAATATCGGATATCAGTATCAGCTGAACAAACCTATAGCAAACCAGCTGTGAAATACTAACACGTGCACACCACCACACGTGCACACTCAGGTTCACTAACCATAGGCGTATCTCCCTTTAGCTGTCAGCGTGGCAGAAGAGTAAATATGTTTTAGGGAATAGTCTTCGTTGCTCCCCTCCCCTCCTCACCAGTCCTCTCCTCTGCTGCACTTTTAATGGTATTACCGCCTCTCTCTCTCTCTCTCTCTCTCTCTCTCTCTCTCTCTCTCTCTCTCTCTCTCTCTCTCTCTCTCTCTCTCTCTCTCTCTCTCTCTCTCCCCACCGTCAGCGCAGGCTCAAGGTCATTTGCGATGGATGGGGCCGCACCGGTACAAGTATGAGTTAAACACAGGAGTTTTATGGCTCAAGAGAGATGTTCATAGAGGGATGGAACTTCAAGGTTAGATATACAAAGACTTCACCTATAGATGAATATGTCAAGCATTCACAGGAATGTTTTAGTAATGTTTTAGCTACATTATACTGCTTATTTCCTTTAACCATGCGAGAGAACCCAATTTGTGTGACAGAATGACTGAGAGAAGATGTTACATGTAAAAGGACATATTATGCTGAATTCATTATTAAGCATAATGATTGTTAATATGCATGTTGACAGCAGTAGGTCAGTTGGTAGAGTGCTCATCCTCTGTTCCCAAGGTTGGCACTTTGAATCCCGGTTTCAACATAAGCATCATTGGTAGAGTGTTCAAATCCACTAGCCCACAGATTGGTGATGCAATTTCAGCTCCCACAGGTGAATACTGCTGTTGTGTTCTTGGGCAAGACACCTCTTGCCTCTAGTGTCTGCATACACTGGTGTATGAATGTGTGTAAATGGGTGAGTGGCTCCTTGATGTAAAGCTCTTTTAGAGCCTTGAAGGTATAAAAGTTCTTTATAAATATGACCATTTACATTTGAATGATATTTGTCTTGCTTATTCCCATCTTCATTGGAGGCGGATCACCTACGTCTCCACCAGCTTCCTCCACAGACTCTGTGGCCAGTCTTGGATGTCATCTCTCCATTGTCTCCTTCTGTTTCTCCATCTCGTCCTCTTGCCATCTATATACCCTTCCAGAATACGAGGGAAAAGATTTTGTGCCCTGGTGATATGGTACTGTAGTTTAATTTTTACTGTTGATCTATTCCCATTTCCTTAAAGACTGACTCATTTGTTCTGTGGTTAATCCATGGGACCCTCAAAATGTGTACGAAAGTTTCAAACACGGCCAGTCTGTTGATGTTTGCAGTACAAGGGTCCAAGTCTCGCATCTGTGCGGTGTAATCTTTGGTCCTCAATACCTCCCATGCATACCCACTGCTTTGTACTTATTTCTTAGAATGTGATGCAGGTAGACTTCAACAGACCTGTCTTCTTTTAATGGAAACTGAAATTACAGTGGCCACAATGATACATTTTTGTCAAAATGATGATCGGAATCCCACTAATGTGTCTTAATTAGCTTTAATCAATTCTAAATCTACACTTATATTTATTTCATTTCAAACTATATCTGGAATTAAAATCCCCAAATATATCCGTTTGAAGTGTGTGTAGCAGACCTTCCGGCACTGCGCAGTTAGGCCCCGCCCCCTGTGCCTACTGTACTTTAATCCTCCATTAGCCTATCCTGTGTTTGACAGGATACCACTCTCCTCTATCACCACAAAGCTCTATTCTGTTCCACTGGAATCCACTTACATTCTTAACCCATCTCCATGAATCACAAGAGCAGCCAGTACTGCACTATTATAACATCATAATCATTTATACACTACCTCTATCTACTATCTTGTTGATTGCTGTCTGTAAGTATTGTTAAGTTTTTAACAAAGTGATAAAAAGTCAGTGTACCGGTAGTCAAATATATTGTTCTGTAAAGGTTTTGGTTAGTTTTCTTACTGCAAATAAGTCTAAAAGTGGCAAAAGCTTTATGTTGACACTATTAAAATGATTTGAACATTTGTGTTTACATGTACGGTACCTTCAAATTATAAATGAGATTCTCTGGCTATTAGTTTGTACTTCCAGTTGAGTAATATTATTGTAGAGTAATGATTTTTACTTAAGTAAAAATGTTCACTACTCAAAAATGTTCACTGCTCCCCCCCGTCTTTACACACTGCTCTTGAACGTTAGCTAACAGCCATTTTCGCAAGCTTTGTTTACACGTCCGTGCTCATGTCTTTGGATGCCACCTTGAAAAACGCCACACTAAATCATGAACACTATACCCTCTGCTAACCATGCACGGAAGGATTATCACTCATCCACGTTCCCTGCCTTTGTGATAGAGTAACATAGCCTGTAGGCCCTGTACCAGATTTTTTCCATGTATTTGAGCAAAATTTGTCTTGCCCCAGTGCAGACATATTGTATAAGCAGCTCTTGAGATCAAAACAAATCTGCTGCGTGCCTTCTCCATCTAATTAGAAAGTGTTTTACTGTCTGATAATCTGGAAGTGCACACTTAGCATGCTAGTTGTTTTTGTCCACTCTGATCTCTGAAAGTAGTGAAAGCTGATAAAGTCATTGCGCTGACTAATTAAGATGCTCTGAATACAAAAGGTAAGTGAGGAATAACTTTGGACTACTACAAATCGTTTAAAATGAACTAGTTATGTGTTTCATGTTTTAGAAGAGAGTGAACATCTGGTACAGCACCTTTAACTTCAAATTATAAATCAGATGTTATGTTCAGACACTTCCAATTATTCTTAATTGAGTTATATTTTCCCCAAAATATAGAATTTCACATATTTGTTATTGTCACATTGACAACCGCGTGAGGGCACTGTAGGCTTGTGTACCTGTATCTACTACTCCTATATCATAGAAAATTCAAAATTTCAAAATTACAATAATTTAAAAGATATCTGAGAAAGGCTGAACAAAAACGCCCCTTAAAAGAAAATGGTATTCTGCTGAGTCTGATGACAGCCACGCAGAAGAGGCCCTTCATCCACTTCCGGAGTTAGCGGAGTTGTTCAGAAGTGACACTGAGGATGAAGAATTCAAAGGATTTAGTGATTTGGAGTGAGATCGAGAGTAAACTTGTTTTTTTTTTTTTTTGTTTTTTTTTTTCTTTAGTTATCTGATTAACTGTTAATATCTTACGTTAACATACCAGACACGCATTCAGTTCGTTGTCTATGCTTGATTGTTATTCTTATAACTTGCTTTAAATATAAAATGTATGTTCTTGGTCTTGGAATATGTAAAATAAATTTCCCCCAAAAAAGCAACTTATAGTCCAGTGCAACTTATATATGTTTTTTCTTAATTATTATGCATTTTTTAGCTGGTGTATCTTATACTCTTTCTTTTACTTGAGTATGCAATTGTTGGCCACTCCATATCTGATCAGTCATGGTTTCTGCCTTTGTGATTGAGTGACAAGCCTATTTGAGCATTATATGCAAGGAAAAATAGCGTACACACAGCTGGAAATCCCCTTGGTAGAAAATTGTAGCAAGAATGGTTTAATTTGAAAGGCTTGAAGGATCTGCAGACACCCACGCTATAATGTAAGTAACAATTACAGGAGCTAGATTTCTAGCTGTAAAACATGCTACATTTAGACAGTGTAATGCTGTTTCATTCATTGTAAATTCACATGGTGGCACAATGGTTACATGATATAAAAAAAACATCTAATTATACTGTGTTTTTGTCATTCACAAACAAGGAAGTAATGCTGGTAAATAGCTAGCATGCTAGTTGGTTTTAGAATTACACAAAACTGCACTCTGACCTCTGGAAGTTTAGAAATGTGGGGGCAGTTACTCCATGGTTAGAGAAACTCAAAGGTTGGTAGTCCAATGCCAGTGTACACCAGTGGACTTCACTCACCTGGTATGAACGTGCTTACCACCAATGTGTATGGGAAGTAGTATTGTCACGATAATAAAATTTCAAACTCAGCTTCGATACAAATAGAATCGATACTCAATACCGATTTTGTTACCATAGTGATCATAAAAAAATACTTTCTTTAAAGAATTTCAACATGAAGTAATAGTTTGTTTTTTTTTTTATATATTACCATGTTGCCTTATATTTCATCTGGGTAACCCCTCAGTCATTTATGTAGGTTCCATAGTGGTCAGTGGGCGTATACTAGTCGATGTGGTCTTATACTTGTTTTGATACAGCAGGAAAGGTTCATTTCTGTCCTGTGAATGTGACTTTTTTAGTTGTACCTTTTCCATACTTTTGGCAACCCTATTTGGGAGTGTGTGAATGTAAAGCTGAAGATAATGTGTATTGAAATCACCCACACTGACAACCACACTACAAACGTACACCGCCGTTCCTCCGTGTTGCTCTGCTAGTTCTTAAAAAGCCTGATGCTAATTTGAATGCACTCTTCATTGAGCGTACACCGTCTTACATAATGCAACTGAATTTGTCATCCTTTCACGGTAAATATGTATGCACACTCCCAACGCTCGGGGCATACCACGCAGTCAGGCATGGTGACTGTGACTATATGATCAAATTAAGCCGTGTGCCCCGCCGCTGTCCCGCTCGGGTGCTCTTAGCATGGGGACACATGCATTCTGTAACATAGCTTTACCAGTGATTTCTGTGTACGTGAGCGCTAGCATAGTGTGTCAAATCTCTCACGTCCTCCGATGCGCCGCTAAATTCTTGTCATGTTTCTTTTGCCTCACTGGGTTTAACATTATCCTGGAGAGTATGATGGTTCCTCAAAAGCCTTAAAGGTGTACAATGTAACTTCTTACTTGCTTGTTGCCATGGAGAAGTTATGCGTTGTCTTGGATGTTTCGCAGTATGACATTAAAGTGTTTTTATTGCTAACAAAATCCAACCACGCATCCTTGTAGTGAGCAGGGTCACCTCCCAGTGATCTAACCTGTAACTTGGTGATGTATCTTGCTTGTCTCCCTGGCATTGGATTAATACTACGGAACATTTCAACTCAAACAATGGAGACAAGAAGGCGACAGACCCTTCAATTCTGATTCTGATCATTTTCTGTTTGTTTATTTATTTACCAGTCAAAGGTTCGTAGACCAATCCTGTTCGCGACCAGTGTATTTTGTTGTTGTGTCCTCGGGCAAGACCAAACAACTATGAAATCGTTAATCTTGTATTTGTGACCACCTTTTTAAAATCAAACTTTATGAATAATAAGCTAGTTAACCAATATAGTACTCCATTTAGGTGGACTGTTATTTAAGTTTGGATAATGTGCATTTGTACTCCTCAAACCACTTACACTCCCGTTAGTGAGTGCGCACTTAGCCTGCTACACCACTGTCACCTCTCTCACTATAGTCCAGGTTGGATTTTAAAATGAAATATTCAGTGCTGCTGAATTATACCTATCCCGTTATAGCCACTCAATGCTCTTTCCATGTGTAGCACCTCCTCCAATGCTCTCAGCCACCACTATCAGAATAACAATAGCTTTCAATGGCCGTATCCATTCCCCTCCTCTTCCTCCTCCTCCTCCTCCTCTTCTTCTCCTACCTGCTGTGAAGACCCCACTGCCTGCTCCAGCAAGTACAGCACAGGTGTAGCTAAAATATTGTGTTAGCGATAGTCTATTTTGGTCTCCAGGTGGAGTTGGGACTTTAGACTTTGGAGGTCCCTAGACAGTTCTCCACCGTTTGGAAATCTAGATGTTTGGTCCACCTGTAAATGTATATGTAGAATCCATCAGTCCAAGAATGTTAAAACTGTAGAGTCAAGTCAAGTCAAATGTATTTATAAAGCACATTTAAAAACAAGCACCGCTGCCACAAAATAAACACAAAATAAAGTACAATCTAATAAAACAAAACATGAAAAAATAGAACACAACAAATAGTCACATTTTTCCATCTTCAAGGCACTTTACAACAAGGAACCACTCACCCATTCACACACCAGTGTACAGAAACACTGAGGGCAAGGTGGGTTACACAACGACAGCATTCATCTGTGTGAGCTAGAATTGCACCACCAACCTATGGACCAGTGGATCTAACCACTCAACCAATGATGTTTATGTCAAGAGCAGGATTTGAACTGCCAACCTTCGGATCAGTGGACAAACACTCTACCAACTGAGCTACTGTCACCCCACAAATACAATACAATACAAGAGTTCCGCTCAGCCCTTATTAAAAGCCAGTGCAAACAAATCAGTTTTCAACCAAGATTTCAAAATATTTAAAGATTGAGCTGTTCCAGAGTCTGAGACCAGCTACAGGAAAAGCTTTTAGCTGGGACCTTGGAACATCCATAGGACTTGCCATTTAATAGTCAAAATTGGCAGATTACAAAAAGCAGAGAAAGCTAATGTATTTGTATCTCCATGGTACTTTTAATTGCCATGGTGTTTGTGGGGGATGTAACCAAACAAACCAAAACAAACATGGCATAGTTAAAGAAGGGGGATTATGCAAAATCAATTTTTGGAGCTTTCTACCATTTTATATAACATTGTTCCTTCATCAAAAACATGTTTGAAGAGATGTCATCCATGCATGTTTGAGTATTTCAGTGATCTTTCCTGGGCACTATTTGAACCCTCCTTATGGTTAGCTTCAGCCCACAAACCTACGTCATCCAAGCTCCAGTGCGACAATTCTCCATAAATATACAAAAACATGATACAAAACGGTACACAACAAATTCACAAACCTAATGCGAGAGAAAGATAGTGGAGTTACACCGTCAGTAAATGCAGATTAATGTTTTATAATACAATCGTAATGCAGAGGCTGGATTTAACTAAAGTTCAGCTGTTATGATGCTTTGACCGCTGTCAGTGCTACACATAGCAATCTAACTTTAGCCAGGTTACCTCCAAGGAGTCTTATCCTGTCTAAAACCTGCTAACCCTGCAGTTTTCAATCTTTGCTTTTTTTTAATGCATCTAGGTATGTGTATGTGCATCCTCAATGGTTTTATCCATTGGATGCTTAAAACATCCCTATCTCTACTAGTACAATCATTTCCCTCACAACATACATGGCACATTTTTAAACCACTTCCCTGCCAAGATAACGTCCAACCAGCACAGCATGTTTATCTGTCACCCAATGTAGCCTAGGTGTATGTAGCCCCATTCTCCACGATGGCACCATGTGTCTGATAAGGAAAAGACTGTAATGGTGAAAGAGGAGAGACAGGAAGACATTTGGTCGATTTGTATGAATGTGTGTTCAGTTTGGCTAATGTTCCCGGCGTAGATTGTAGCTCTGTTTGAAAGATAAGTGCTAGCTAAGAGGGGGTGTTGATACTGACTAATGGTAGAGTGTGTGGTGTAGCACTGGCATTGCCTCCTGAGAATGGAGATGTAATGTGGAATTTGATGTATTTATTTTTTAACCATGCTGTAATGTTCTTTCATTCATTCTTTTGTTTTTGTTTTCTTAGCTTTTTTCTGTTGTGTTTTTTGGGTTACTATGTCGGAGATTCCAACTCAGAAGTCATTTTACACATTTTTTTACTTCATAAACCTTCGCCAAACTCATTCTTACAGCTTGATCTATTTGCATACTGGCTGCTAAACAATGTGCTTCTAATTGTTTCCACGATTTTCCAATTACATTTCATTTCAATATTTAAATTTCTAGTTAAGGACCATGTTTTTTGTAGTTCTCTATGCTTTTGAATCATGTTGCTGTAACAGTATCACAAAAAAATAGTAAAAATCCCCTTGATCACGTTGAGGATTATTCTAAATTGTTTTCATTTCATTTCATTTATTTTTGTAACGCCCAAAATCACAACAACAGTTGTCTCGAAGGGCGTTCATGTTTTGGTTGATGGGGGAAACCGGAGTACCCGGAGGAAACCCATCCAGACACGGGGAGAAACATGAAAAACTCCACACAGAAAGGCCTGGTGACCCGGGGATCTAACCAACCTTCTTGCTGTGAGACATGAGTGATGGCACTCAGTCACCGTGCCGCCAAGACACAAAAAAAAAAAAGGGGATGAAATTAGCTTAGTTAATAGAGATGTTCACCTACACCTTCTTGGGTCTACTTACCTTTTGGATATTTCATGGCAAAATACAATGTAATCAATAGGAAAAATAGTCTCTCCCCCCCCAATCTGGGCGTATAACATGATCACATTCTAGAGTTTGAAAACCACTAACAGTAATGCCTTGGTACTGAATAGTTCCTATCAAGACACTTACCAAGGTGGGACAAGTGTCTTGCCAAAGGACACAACAACACAGCTACTGCCACCCTATTACTACAACTAATGCTAACTAGGCCCAACCCTGCTTAGCTTCTGGGATAAGACAAAATCAGGCAAGAAGGTATGGCCATTTTATCTACATTTCTATGGGCACAATAAATACATATCTCTATTGCCTACTTTAGAATTTCATTTTGGCTCTATAAACTGAAATGCTTTAACTCAGAACAGCAGTATATTCACCCATGCTGTTTAGTTCTTTAAACATTACTCAATTAAATTACGTCTATGGTTGTGAAAACAAGGCCAACTCTAAACTGCCTCATCAACTTTAATATTTAACCACAATCGCTAACACCGTCTCTCTACGCTCTGCACCATCTGTCAATTAGCACAAATTCCCTTTGTTTTTGCTGCCAGCTGAACCAAAATGGCCAACCCTTGATTTCCTTTATTTGATGCTTGTTCCGGTCGTTAGAATGCCAGTGGAAACCGGGGTGATGATTAACAGTGTTAGCTTTGACCACCAATAAAATGTAAGCACCCAAACAATGATTTTCCGGCTCATTTCCATTTGACTGTATGTCGTTAGCATGTTTTATGGAGATGTGACAGCGCCGTAGCACACGTTGCTAGCACTGTGGGTATCTAAAGCTGTTAGGACCTCTCTTATGAATAAATGAGCTAGATTGGAATTGTGGTCACAAACTATGTAAACAGCCAAGGATATTTCACAACTTTGAGACCAAAATGGAGTGTATCACAATAATGCTAACATGCTAACAGCTAGCATGCTAATTATGCACTTCCTGATACTCAACAGTAAAATGTTTTATAGTTAGGTGCAGACAATACACAGCAGCAGATCGTTTAGTTACTTTTGTGTTGAGTCATAATTAAACTATCTCATCACGTTTGTTAATGTGGCATGGTTGCTGAATCTGCCTCACAACTACAAGGTTCTGCGTTTGATTCCCAGACTATGCGAGGCCTTTCAGTATTAAGGATGCATAGAAATCTGAGTAGAAGTGGCTTAGTGATAGAGCCTTTGCCCATTAAACTGAAGGTTGGTGGTTGAATCCCAGCTCCAATGAGTGCAAACAGCCAATGTGTCCTTTCTTATTAATGACAGCCACACCTCCATCACTCTGCTCCTATGGCCACAAATGTAGAAATCCAGCCCATCGTTGTTCAGAAGTAGTCATCTGGGCACTTAAATAAACAAAAAAAATCAATATGTTTTGGCTCTCATTTTCCACTTCTGGGCCAACCTTGGGCGAATGAGGGATTACATTGCCCCATCCATTGTTGTTTTTTCATAATTGCTTTAGTTGCAGAAATACAAAACCACTGACAGAGTATACTTTTCACAACAAGTACCACACAAGAAAATATTTGGTTTCTCGACCAAATTTAATCCAGATCCAAAATTCATAATTGCTTTTGTCATTTTAAACAACTAACAAAAAGGAGGCCAAAAATGGATTAAAGCCTCATATCATGCTATTTTCTGACCTAGGTTATACTCTTGTTTCCTCATCAAAAGCATACCTGGAGTTGTTTTGTTTCATTCACACATGTTTAACTCACAAACCCTGAATAATTAGGCTGAGTTCTGTTCCACCTTGTGAAGTTCTCCCATGTGTTTTTAAACTCCACAAACCTACGCTAGAATCATTTGGATGACTTTAGCCTTGGAATTGCCGGTCTCTATTGAACTAAAGGTAAAATGTAGCTGTTAACTTAAAAACTACCATACATAATGTCACAAGGTGGAACAGAGCAATTTGAACTTTGAAGATGCAGACAGTCTAATAATAAAGGATTACTCAAACGTGTGAATGAAACAAAGCACAAGTCTACTGATGTTTTTGAGGAAGTAACAACATTCTAACATGGCTTAAAACTTACATGACCACAGTTTGAGAAATATTGGTTTATCCTGCTACCATCTTACCTTAACACGATTACCCTTGTGGTTGGATTACCCTATGATATGCTCGTATGTAGTCTACTGACCCTTCATTCGCTCACCGTACCCTCCGGCTGCCCTCATTCTGCCTTCCCCTCTTCTACAGGAATAACTCAATCTTACCGTGGACTCCTGACCCTCTCTTTTGTTGCTTTGATAAAATTCACTCTCTCTTTCGCTCTGTCCTTTCTTTCTTTCCATGATGCATGATTCATGGTTTTGTTCCCTAATGGACTCGCTGTCTCCTGCTCACGGGCCATGCTATCAAACCTTCATCAGTAGCTTTTATCTGGCGTGGTTGCAGCTCCTCTCATTAATGTCTTGTAGAGGGTGCATTCTATTCCGGAGGCCATTAGGGTTCCTTGGTTCTATCCCTCCTCCTGCGTTCTTCCATATACATCACTTTCCACTTCCATTTCAGGCGGCCATCTTGGGTTTTATGTCTGCTAGCGTGACGTGCTACGGAAGTGAAGTGGTGGTAGGATGAATAGGTGGCATTTAAGTGCTGAGATATGATGGTGGTGAAATCCGCGGGAATATCCGCGGGTTACAGAATGATGAGACAGCAGAACCAATAGTGATTAACAATTTAAAACCAAGTATTGTATCTTTTATCTAAAAAAATCTAAAAATCCTATCTAAAAAATCCTCAAAATGTTGCATACAACTGGAAGCTGAAAACCATGAAGAGGGCATGGGTCAATATATGTAACTCTATGGGTTTCAGTACTATTGTTGTCTTCCTTATCCAAATCAACACTAAAATTCGAAAAACTAATTACTAAATATTCATTAGAAACTCCTATGGTTTTTGTACCTCAAAATTTGTAATGAGTATTCATGCAATATTTTGCCTGTGTATACAACGATCAGATTTTTCTGACAAGCATTGCGATTAGATTTCTTTTAATTCAAGAATCAGATTTCAGTACATGTTTGTACAAATCTAAACTACAGAGTTACAGTCGATGCAGAATAAGGAGAGTTTGTGGTTAGTAGTGGAAATTATGGCATGAGTTTGATTTGACTGTTATCCTACTTTAGATACTGAGCCCTTTAATGGTCTACTCTGCATCACGAGACACATAGTAAGCCTGAAATAAAGTGCCCACGCCAGTAATAGTAGTGAGAGTGAGTGGGCAGTATTCACAGCTCTAGTAAAGTATATGCAGTTACAGTAACATGCACTGATAAAAGGTTGTGTACAATTAAATTGTGGAGTTTTGGTTTGATTTGGACATTTGGTTTGATTGTATGTTATACAATTGTGTTAAGCCAACACTACATAACAGTGTTAAATGGATATGATGTTTATGTAGGACCATGACCCTGGGGAACAGAGCCCACGAGGCCTCAAGCCTGTCTGCTGTGAAGGATTGTGTCAGAGTAAACTGACTGATACATGTCATCCCACAGTGTGTATTATATTTGGGTGATATGATGGTAATATGGCATGTTGTGGTATTTAATTCAGCATGCTGGTGTCACCTTCAATATCATGCGTTAAAAAAAAATAAAAATCTTGAGTTTCATAGTCGACATTAAATATATATTCTCAGCCATCTGACAGATATTAAACCTCTATTTTGCTGTTAAAGTAGCTGTCTTTTATTTTTAATAAGTAACTAGTCCACAAAAGCTGAAAAACATATTAGCACTGCTGCAGAAAAGTTACGCAGCGTGCCTGAACTCATCATCATCCCGCCAGAACCGCGAGCACAGCTCCTTCTGCCTGTCAAAACAACTGTTGGGGCTCAAACAGTGCTGTCTGAAAGAAAGAAGAATATCACTTTTGAACACGTGCAATGTGCAGGATGTGTGGAGAAATGTGGACCACATGGAGATGGTTTTGGACATGAACATATTCTGACTTACACACATGTTTAGAATATACTGTTTGGATGTTACTTTCTTCATGTCCATGAAGGGCAGAAGACGAGTTGTTTGGACAGGACAAACAGGTGAGTGAACCAAAGTCATACTACACAAATGCGCAGTGTGGAATGGAAATGGAATGTTTTCCTTTACTCAAATACTTTGCATATCCATGTGCCAAGACACGTAACCGCACCTCCTTTTATGTTCTAATGCGATCATACAGTCAGGGGTGTCCAGCCACAGGCCCACACTGTATTACATTTAATGAGTGTGTATTTGCTGTCATTAGAGGCTGATATTTGAAAATACAACCTACAACATTCTTGACTATCATAGTTTCATAGATTTACTCGTGATTTTGAGTTTAAAATGATAAAAAAGAAAAAA
Organism: Periophthalmus magnuspinnatus; assembly: GCF_009829125.3. Classification (NCBI taxonomy): domain Eukaryota; kingdom Metazoa; phylum Chordata; class Actinopteri; order Gobiiformes; family Gobiidae; genus Periophthalmus; species Periophthalmus magnuspinnatus. The sequence goes on from NC_047143.1 coordinate 10,567,232, forward strand.
AGCAGAGCAAGGTGGCAATGGGCAGGAGCAGTAAGGTGTATGCGGGTTGAGGAGAGAGAAACAGGAAGCTTGTCGGTCATTTAGTGATGTATTTTGTATTTAAATCAGCTAAATTCACATTGTCTATAATAAGTGAGCATTATTTAATCTATTTTATATGTGTTATTTAAGGAAAATTTGGCTTAATTAGTCGGGACAGGTGATAATATGCCTATTGTAATATTACTAGGGGTAGGTATATTATAAACTGAAGGTTTATTTTAATTTTTGTTATTCTCATCTGAATATATAAATAAGATGTGTGATTTCCAAAGCTGGAGCAGTCCAGAACTTGTGAGTTAAGTTCAGATTGAAGCTCTCTACAGTGTAAAATGCCTCAGTATCACTGTTCACTGCCTCATGTTGTATCATGTGTTCCTCAGTGTCAGGGGGATATTCATGTCACTCTGGATTTGACTTTAGATCAACGTATACTAAAACTATCATCTACAATGATGGAGCTTTATCATATTTTACTCATGTTGGCTCTGCACAACCACATTGTGTAGTTTTGACACATTTTGTTCATGTTGGACATATACGTCATCATTGTGTCGATTTAGCTAAAATATTTTATGTTGCCATGCCAACATTTGATTGAGTATTTACCCAACTGAGTTGTTTGCAACAAGTGTCCACAGTTACACTGCGTTAACACCACATGCTCTTTATTTTCTTGTGTGTTTAGGATAGATTCTACACAATCCAAACATGTCCAAAAGAACATAACATATTTGTGACAAAAACACAAAAACAAAATGTGTCGATTCAACAGAGATATTGCTCCGTCTTTCAGTATGAGGAGGCTGTTTAGTCACAGTGTATCTTTACAGGTCTAAGTATAAAATAAGATCAAACATGAGCAGCTTTGGTGAGAGGTATAGGCTTACTACATGTATAGAAATCATCACAATTATTTGAACAGTACAAAATGTTTCTTAGAGCTGTGCACTGAATTGCAATTTCTTGGTCATCTTTTAATATAATAAAATGTATGTATTTCATGTAAGATAAAATACAATTTAATTGAAAACGGACAAAAAATGTGATGTAATATTTCCCAGCTCTATCATTTAGTCAGGTACCTAGCCAATAGATAATATCCTTCAGTGCTCTTATGTTTGTAAAATTGAATTTGAAATTGTGTCTCACTATGATTGTTACTCTAGCATTTGTCAGTAAGCAAGAGAGCAATGATGCTGATCTTACCAAGGCACCACTGGATTCTGAGTTTTCCATCTCCATGCATAAAACTGCATTTTCACTACTATATATTTTTTCTTGTAAGCTGTAGAATCAGAATAAATAAAATGCATGTATGTGTTGTTATTATACAAGGCTACATCTGATGCCTGGAGGCAGGTCAAAGGGCCATGTATGGCATTGCTCCTGAACACAGAAGATTAGATACAGCTGCACACACTGTACTAAATCATCTCTCTAGGAGGGAAAAAAGTCTGTTTTTGACAAGTTTAGATTTCATATTTCAGTTGTGTTAAAGGAACCGTATGCGATATTTAGAATTAAAATTTCATAAACATGACTTATCTGTGTCCCCAGGTACAAGGTAAACATGTTCAAATCAAATACAGTTTTTACTGATAACAATTGTAATGCTGATTTATTCGTAATTACAAAAAGCAGTGGTCATGTCCCATTTATTTGTGATATAATGAATATTCAATCAGAAAGCAGAATGAACCTCACATTATGTTGAAAACCACTTGGTTTAAACCTGCCTCTCTCTGATCTGAATAGTCTCTACCTAAACCTCAGCACCTGCAGCAAATCATGAATCAGTGCTAGTGCAGCCTCTGCAGCTCAGACAATGAATTCTGGAGGTTCTGAGATTTTACATGAGGCATGACCTGTACATATACTGCGAATGAGAAAAACTTGCACGAGTTCTCTATCTGCAGGTTAAGGCACTGGCAACACAGGCTTAGTTGTGTTTGTAGTACCTTGTTTAAAATTGAGTGCAGCTACACACAATTCCTTAAAAGGTCCTATTCAACAGTTGTTGTTTTTTTAGATTTCATTCATGTTTTATGTGGTTTTATTAGACAGGCTAATAATAAAGGAGTACTCAAACATGTGTGAATGAAACAAAACACAACTCCAGGTATGTTTTAAAGGAGGTAGCAACATTATAACATGACTTAAAGCTTACAAGAGTCACTTTTGTGTAATATGGGATCTTTAAAATACTTCTTAAAATCTGTAATGTTTTCCCTTTTATTTTTGCCTTTGCCACATTAATTTGTACTTTTTTGCATAGTATTCCTTATCAAAACCTGCACATGTATGAACAAACTGAAATCAGATTACTCATCAGACCTAACTTCTTACCTGACCTTCCAATAATCTGAAAACTCCAGAAATCAGACAATGGTCCAATTTTGGTCGTGAGTATAAACAGCCATTTTCAGTTCAACAAAAACCCTACCATACCCTATCCCATCCAACTTATTTAGAATGAGCAGCGTAGAAATTCTTGAATAGGGATAAAATTGCTTTTGTAGCGGCAATATGGCATAGAAATGAACCATTTTTAAGAAGAGTCTAGCGACATGTAGCTTGCATTGTAAGTGCTATGAAAAATACAAAATAGAGTTATCAATTCGAGAGCATGCACGCACAGTGAAAGGCCCGACCAATTGCATTATGGGAGATGTGCCCGGGGCTAAAGTGAAGGCTACAGGAGGTGAATGCGTTTGTGATAAGTGCCGAGCGTATTGTATAGTAGCAGATAAATGTATAGAGAGAGGAGGATTAGCATTTCAGCGCTCAAGCTAAAAGTTCAGTAATGTCGTGCTGTACAGTTTTTGAGTGGAATAAATAGCTAGCGATATTGCACACCTCTGCTAAAAGTACTGTAAATGTACCTAATGGGGCACTATCTAACTTCTGTATTAGAGGGTACGTTAACTGGTTGTCTCTATGGAGTATTGCTTTGCCTGGGAAGTTCCACTGTATGGCTTTAAACTACCAGTTTGGACACACTCTCATTCAGTGCTTTTTTTTTTTTTTTGTCTTTATGTTTACTACTTTCTACATTTTATATACATGCAGAAGGCATCAAATATATGATCCAAATATATGGAATTGTGTAGCAAAGAAAATTAGTGAATGTGTTTACATTTTTATATTCAAATTCCTCAAAGTATCCACCGTTTGCTTTGGTGACAGGGATGCAAACTCTTGGCCTCCTTGCAATGAGCTTCATGATGAAATCTCCTGAAATGGTTTTGACTTCACAGGTGTGTCTTGTCTGGGTCCAGAAATGCCAGAAGTGCAAACCAGGGTTTCAAAGCAAAGGGTAGCTATTTTTATTTAATATTTTAAAATCTAAAACAAGTTTTGAGTCATTTAGCATTTATTTACTACAGTCTACATGTGTCAGTCATAGTTTTAGTGCCTTCTGTGAGAATCTATCCTGCATTATTAAAATTATTACAGTAAAATTCCTTGAAAAACATGTATTTTTACTGAGCGGGTTCACCTCTCCCCAGACCTCACCTGTAACTTGGCTTGGTGGCCATAAGAAGAGTTTAATGCCATACTGTGCAACATACTGTACCTGGTTGCACAGTAGCAGAGACCAGCCCTCATGCCTCACAGCAAATATGTTTTGGTGCACTCCTTCAGCTAATGTAGTCTTGACCAAGACTAGCTCAAGATCTGGAGATGGGTCCCACTGCTCCTGATGAGGTGCCCCAACTGAAGGATGGGTCAAATGCAGAGGATACATTTCGCTACAGAGGGAAAATGCATTTGACAAATTCATATATTATTCTACTTCTGACTTGATTTGGTGGGATTGTACCTGTGGTAAATATTTATCATAGTTTTACATCAGTTAAGTTGCAGTTTGTGTTGCAGTCCTATGTCATCAACTGTCATCAGTTCCATCCAAAATGCAGGGACAATTTACGTACAAAGAAAGTCTTTATTTTGACAGATAAAACATTGATTTAACAAAATTAAGGTGATTTTATTTTGTTAATTATTTGTCTAATCAAAACTACTTTGTAATTTAGATTTTTTTTTATTAATTTGTCTAAAAAAATTTTATTAAGTTAAGTTAAGACAAGTTTTGTTAACATTATGGTTGCTGGGTAACATACCTCTACATATGTCACATCTGCTGCCCATTTCCAACCAGGAAGCAAAATTATAAACTTTATCAAAATTACAAATTTCAAAAGTCTAAGCTATTGTTGTTAATTATGTTTAACATAAATGAGTATTCTAACCCTGTCATATGCACTTTAACCTTAAGCACCACAAACACTGTTAGTTAGTGTACCTTTAATGTTAAAATACTCAACAAACTTTGTAAACCAATGAAAAAATAAAATGTGTAAATTTTGACAAAGACTACATGATTTTAAGAGCGGAAAATAACTCATCTCTAATTTAATGACATTATGTGAAAAAATGTGACACTACAAAAAATAAGTACATTTTCAAATCTATATGTATTATAATACATATAATTCTATAATTACTATTGCTTTGTCTGTGCCTAAACACAATTTAAAACCCTACTCTCCTCTCATCATGTGGGCTTGCATCTTCATTACACTTTTACTACAGCGCAGATATTAATTGCATGCTGTTTATTATGGGATGACGGGCTCTCTGTGGCTTAGTTCTATTAAAGTAATTGGGCACAGTCTTGTTTATGAGCGCTGCATGGGTGAGGTGAGTCCAATACACATTTGTCATCACGGAATATGAATGTATTAATAAAAATGAGAGTGAAAAAGCAGAAGTCTCACTCCTCTCTGCAGACTCCATTCGCCTTATATAAGTTTGTGCAGTGGTACATAAAAATAGATAGGTACATAAAGTAGATTAGAAGTTACAGGGTGCAAACTGGAGCAAAGGATATGAGCCAACTGTGGATATGTGGAGTTGCACATTATGTCTTTTTCATATTTTGTGATCAAATAAACAACTAGAATAAAGTTGATTTAATAATTATATAGATGTTTAACAGCTATTTTGTGGACAAACAGTTTGTCATTAGCATTGCCAGCTAGATGAATTCTTGCAATTTTTGTGAGCTCACAAACTCTTGTGAATCCATCTCGCACCAACCAGTGGTGCGGAAACTGACCAATGATAGGACCAAAACAAACATGGATATGCTGACAGACATACTTCAGCCTATTTATTTTTTTGAGGGAAGCACTTTGTGCATTTGTGGACAGGGAAGGTATCTGCTTTTCTCTCAACTGGATTTAACTAAAGGTAGATTTTTCTGGCACAGCTATTGTGACACTTCCACCAATCAACGTGAAGTATTTGTTTGAATGCTAGAATCATTGGTTCCAATCTCTTTTAGTGAGAGCCGTTCCAGATTGATGCGTAGAACTCTATTCAGAGGGCAACACATATCAATCTGGTGAGAACCAAGTTAGTCTATCATGATTTTCTACCAGATAGAATGCTCTGTTTTGTTTGTTGCAAGGATTAAATATAAAGCAATGTTGATGAAGTGTCTTGCCCAGTAGCACAGTAGTAGTATGTGGTTGGGCAAGGTTTAAACCTCTGGTCACTGCTTCTATCACTGAAAAAATAGGTTAAGGGTGTACTATATAGCTTTTCTAATTGAGGCTCCGCCACCTGCTACACAGAAATGTTATTGCCTGATTAATTTGAAAGGAATGCATTTTTACAAAATTGCATTGATACTTTGTCCACTCAACTTTGAGTAGGTTATTTGTCTGAACATTTCTGGCATTTCCCAATGGCTTTCATCAAGGTTTTTTTTCTTTAATAAGAATGATTTAAACTTATAAGGCGCTTTATAAGCTTTTCAAAATCTCTGTAGCCAGTATTCATTCACTTCACACTTGGTGGTGCAAAGTTACTATTGTAGCCACAGCTGCCATGGGGCAGACTGACAGAAGTGAGGCTGCCCATCTGCGCCATCAACCCCTCCGACCACCACCAGCACTCACACACACACGCCACTTTCATAGCAAGGCAAGGTGGGTGAAGTGTCTGGCCTGAAGACACAATGTCAACATTTGGTCAGAGTAGGAATTGATCCTCTGATTTCTGGTTCGGGGGCTGAGCATGCTAAACACTGAGCCACTGTTGATTTACTTATTTACACACACACACACACACACACACACCCCCACACACACACCCATATAGACTGGAAGCACCGGCTCTGTTAGCGCCTTAGCCTCTCCATGCCCTACCTGTTAGTGACGAGAGGAGTGAAAAAAACATACACTTGTTTAGCCAGAGAGAGAGAGAGGACGTGTCCAACTGATTAAGGAGTGGTCAGATGTGAGTTTAATCACCACTGGAGCTGTACGCTAGAGGCCCCTGAAGAGGTGAGAGACCCCGGCTGAGTGGAGTGGAGTGGGGGCCCCTGAGTGGAGAGGTAGAGAGAGAGGAAAGAGGAAGAGAGGGAAGAGGAAGAGAGGGAGCTAAGGGCCCATGTGAAGAGGCGACTCCAGCAGCAAGGAGAGAGAGGAGGCTTGAAATGGTGATAGCTGAATTCAAATGTGTCTTTCTTTTTCTTGTTTAAATGGTCAGTTGTTACAAATAGGTACACATTTATAAGTAGGCCTGTTTCATTTATTTATTAAAGAAGGCATATTGTGCTTGTGTGTGCTGTACAGTTATAATCTATCACCCCCGTGGGTCACATGGGAAGAACGTGCAAACTCCACACAGATGCCATGTTGCTCTGGAATTGAAGCCAGGACTTTTTTGCTGTCAAGCAAGAGAGTTAACCACTGCGCCATGGTGCTGCCAAGGCAAAGTTAAGGTGCACTATGAAACTTTCCTGGAGGAGGATCTACCAATTTCTTAAAAGTTCAATAGATGTTTGGTTTTTTTTGTTAAAAATACCTTGAAAAATATGCATTCTTTACTGTGAACGCAGTCACCTTTCCACAGCTCTGACCTGAAACATAGTGGAGTGTTGTTAACAAATTGTATCCAAGGATATAGACAGATAAATAGATAGATTTTGCACTTGACATGGCCCCAGTGGCATTCAGTGATGTCTACTGGTGTCTATGGAAGTTAGCATTAGCCCTAGCATAGCAGCACTTAGCTCCACAGGACTTAGCCAGACAGAGAGTGGACGGAGAAGGACAGACACCCGCCTCTTCCTACCATCTCTCCATCGATTATATGTCACCCATGCCCTGCTCTTATCTGATTTCATTTAAACCAATATCTGCAATATCTGCAATCACACAAACATCACAAATATGAATGTTAGCTTATGCAGACTCGGCCACTTTTTTTGTGTGTTTGTTTTTTGCCTTACTCTGGCACTTTCCAGGGTAATTCATAACATCTGCACAAGCAAGCAGATAGAAACTTCTTTACCATAAATGTTACATAGTGCTTCTGTAATCTTCTTATCTATATATTTTTGCTGTTTTATTTTCAGCTATTATTTTTAACCAAGTTGTATTGTGGAGAATTGTGTCATCTGGTAACTGAAATTTAGGAACCAACAATTAAAGGTGAAAAGGTGAAAATTGTGTTCATTTTAAATGGTTTGCAGTGCTCCAAAGTTATTCCTCACCTTATGCATACTGAGCTTGCTGATTACTCACTGGGTGCTTTTCAAAACTTTCAGCGACTAGAGCAAAGTTTTCCAGTGACAGTAAAATTAACAACAGTTAGTACGCAAACACACACTTCCTCATTATCAAACAATAAAAGATTTTCTAACTGGATGCAGACAGCATGCAGCTGCTTATACATTATGTTTGTACTGGGGCAATAACATAGACTGTATATGTGTATGTATATTGACCTAGCTATCCCACTAGCTGCCGTGGTCCAAATTGGAAATGAGCCTTGGCATGCTTCTGGGTCTATCAACTCTGGCTCCAATTCACTTTCTACTGAAAACCATCTCACCTCTCTCTGCAACTGCTGTTGTCAGGCTTGCCATTTTGCTCTTAAATGTTAGTATCAAGCCGCTCTACATGATCCCAATGTTTTTATTTCACAATTCTGTCTGTAAATTAAGATATGAATATTAATAACTGAAAAGTCAGGCACCTTCTTTCCCCGGTGTACCTCTGCTAGCGTCAGCAACAGGTGCCCCTGCTGAACAGTGTGGGCAGAAAGGGGCATGTACCTTCAACAGCCTTGCTCCTGATTGGCTCTTTGGTTGCTATGATACTCGCAGTTGGAATTCTAAATATGAAACTCAGCTCCCAATTCACCTTTAGAACTTCTAGCCTCGATGAGCTTCATTTGGCTGGAGTTGAAGGCTATGGGTGATGTCACACTCCCTTAATCCATTTCTTTATACAGTGGGCAAGACACATTTTGCTCAAATAAAGCTCAGACCCTTCAAAGATTGATTCAAGTTGTTGCTTTTCTTGAATATGAACTATTAATACCTCTTAAAAACAAAGTAACATTCTTCTTTTTACAAAAGATATGCTAACTAACTCGTAGCATAGCATTTTCAAGCATATTAACTAGTTTGCTACTTCTGCTAAATTGTATTGTTTACCACACGCCCTTCCATCCATAGAGACTGCTTGTGGCTACAGTTAATCACAATGTAACCTAGCATTAGCGTTAGCATGTGCATGTAAACAGCATCATTACTCCTGCTATTGTGTGCAGCGGTGAATGAAATGAGCTCTGCATCGTGGTCCGTTTGGCATGGTTCCACCGATTAGCATGCTAACACTACATCCATCCATCTCCGCCTGTCCCACTGTCCGGTTCTCCCCCCTCCTCTGCTTGGGGGAGAAGGCAGGCTATTGACGCAACACCAAGACGCAGAAATTAGCATAAGTGTTTTGTTTTGTTTTTTTGTTGTTTTTGTTTTTGTTTTTTCCAATAGAAAATATTTAAATGAGAGAAAAAAAAATCATATTACGTTTTTGTTTTTCACTATTTCAATTTGATCATAATTGATAATTAACTTTTTTCCTTTCTTTTTTCTTTAATAAGGAACTAAAGCTATCTTCTTCTTGACAGTGATTGGTTGAAAACCACCTGTCAATCACTCAGAGCTTTACAGAGGTTGACCAATAGGAGAAATGGATGGGGAAAAGGGTGTTTTTGAGCATAAAGCTGCATTAAACAGTAAAACACGGAATCACCATAGAAACAGTGTTAAATGTACACATATGTTTGCACAGATGTACACAACTGTATGCAGAAATGTACACACAAAGCTACACAAATGTATGTACAAATCTACAGAATTGCATGCTCAAATCTATAGAAACGTACACAAATGTACACACAAATGTGCACACATGTACACAAGTGTATGCACAAATGTACACAAACATACACAAATATATACACAAATCTGCACAAATGTACACAAATGTATACACAAATCTACACAAATGTATGCACAAATCTTCATGTGCGCCCTGCTCAGTGACAGCCACTACAGTCAGACATTTTAAATCACCCTCCTCCTCCCCTCCTGCTCTCTCTCTGACCGAGCTCTGTCTCTTTATGGCTCTTCTCTTCCTCCTCGTCCTGCATCCACCCGTCTCTGTCTCTCTTTCTCTTACATTCTCTCCATCTCGTCCTCTCTCTCCTTCTCTCACCTAACTCTGTCTATTCCTCCCTGCTCTTTTACTATCATTCTTACCCTCCTCTTCCTTTCTCTCTTTCTCTTTCTGTCCTTCTCTCACTCTCTCCCTATCCTTCTTCCTCTCTTCTTCCCTCTCTCTTCAGCTGTCACTTCCTCCCTCCCTCTGTCCCTCCCTCTCTCTTTTCTGTGCTCTGTACCTTCCTCCCTCTCTCTGCCTCCATCTCTCTTCCTCCATCTCTGTTTCCTCTTTCCGTGTCTCCCTCTCTGACTTTCCCTTTTCCTCTTTCCCTTGCTCTCTCTTCCTCTCCATCTCCTTCACTCTCCCTATCTCCCTCTTTCTCTCTCTGGTTGATCATGTGTCTCCCTCACACAGTATATCTGATGGCGGCCGTGACGTAATCTGTCCTCCTTTCATCCCCTGCTCTGTCGCTCTTTTGTCTCTACACCTCCGCTCTGTCTGGTGTACAGGCAGGTTAAAGCCTTTATACTATGAGCGATTCAGGTTTTTTGAATGGTTAAAGGTGCACTGTGTAACTTTTCCAGAGGGGGGGGTCTGCTGCCTGCTTGTCTCCATGGAGATGTTATTGCTTTTCCCCGATGGTTCACTGTATTTAACTTATCTTGCATTCATTCAACTGCATGTTTTTTCATTGCTAAAACATACATTGAAACATGTATTATTATGGTGAGTGGGCTTGCCTCTCCATAGATCACTTGGCCTGGTCATGTCACTTACTTATCTACATGGCGATAAATGTATGTTTAATGCCATACTGTGGATTGTTTCAGGCAAAGCAATAAAATCTCCCTTGAGACAGAAATTCTACAAAGTTCTCTATCAAGCTAAAACATGCATAGGGAAAGTGGGTGAAGTGTCTTGCCCAAGGACACATGAATAAACACCAATGTAACCTGACTAAACCATCTTTTGGGTCTAATCAAGGACTAAACCAGGACTCTACTAAGACTTAACAAGGATTTGCCCAACCCAACATACAACTAGAATTGCAGAGATTAAAGTGCATATGGCAGGTTTTCATATTTTTAATAAGTTTGGTGGTATAGTAACTGGGGTCAATATTTATCACAGTTTGTGGAAAAAGTACAAAAATACAGGAAGTGGTTAGAGATGCACTGATTATGCTTTTTTGATACTTTATTTTAAGTATCTTCCAATACTCAATGTTACTCGATACCAACACGGAACGCGAATGGCACTGATTTCCTTAAAACACAGTTATCTCATACATATCTACACAAGAGATCCAGTTGTGTTAGGCAACAGTTATTTATTCTTCAAATGACTACTGAACAATTTTGTATGAATAAACCTGAATTTATGAATGAATATACCTGAATTTAAATTGAACTGAATGAATACGCCTTTGACACAGTGAGATCAGCACCATGGACAGCTCCTGTGTACTGGACTCTATAGTGAATGCATGCTTTCTGAAGGATGGACAAGGACGGGGCTAGAATCTCCATATCGATCCAGTTTTATCTGCCCACTGGCTCACAGATTATCAAGCAGCCACACGCACTCACCAATAACTGGGAAAAAATGACTCAAATCCATCTCTGCATTGATTATGTGTCAATTCAATGATTTATGTATTGTTTCTCCTTCAGATTTTAATAAGTGAGATAAAGATGTTATTCCCAGACCAGCATGAGAAAATATATTAAAATGGATTCGTCTAAAATTTAATTATGACCTTGGTTTGATATATTTATTTTCAGCCTGTAGAAAATGGACTCTGAAAGAACAGAAATTTTAGTGAAATTTTGTGTTACTTTTTAAAATCTAATGTGATTCTTAAAAAAAATATATAGAGATAAAGTTAAAGGTATTTTGACTGCACAGATGTTTCTCAACCGCAATGTAAAATTTAAATTAAATGCATTATTTTATCTTTCACTTTACATTTGAGTATTTGGATAATCTGTCTTGGCACCCTCTACTGGTAACCATGAGTGAAGCATTTTACACCTTTTCAATACAGGTATTTTTAAACACACTTGCATATTTACAGTAAGACAAAAATTACTGTCTGTCAATGACCTAAACTTTGCAAATAAAACAAACCAGATTTATCATCACTGAAGAAGATTGTCCCTACAAATGTAACTTCAAGTATACATTTACTCTCTGTATGTAATCAACCAGCTTAGTACGCCAAATTAATGATCCGCTTTTAAGCCATGAGGTTAGCTTTTATTGTCCCATAAGGAAATGTGTCCTCTGTGTATGACACATCCTTCAGTGCCCCTGAAGAGTACTTTTTAGTATAATTTTGTATAATCTAAAACTGGTTTAATTAATCAGTTTGCATATTTTCAGAGCTCTGGCCAATCAGAGCAGGAAATGCAGTGCCAAATGTAGAAGCACTGAAGATATAGCAGTGAAACAATTTGGGATTTGTACTGTACTATCTTATATTATTTTAAATCTAACTAATTACAATTACGTGGCTTGAATATACGCAATTGCAAGTAGGTACAAGTACATGTTTATAAAGTGGTTATTTTTAACTTCAGTGGGGTATTACACGAAACATATTTAGATCACCATGTTACCATTTTTTGTTTTGAAAATGCCATATTTGCCAAAAAAAAAAAAAAAAAAAAGTATTATCCGAGTCCCTCCTTTGTCGCCTTTGCTATGTCACACCCCATTCAAAGGAACACAATCAGTGTGAACCTGCTAATGAAACTACTCCACATCGCATCAGGTTTGTGAAGTTGTAGTGTATCGTTTTGTATTTGTTTTGTATCATGTTTTTGTATATTTATGGAATATTGATGTGGGAGCATGGGTGACATAGGCTTTTGGGCTGAGGATTGCACAGAATCTTACATCTAACCTTAAGGAGGGTTTGAATCAGGCATGGGAGAGATCGCTAGATTATTGAAACATGCACGGATGACATCTAGAACCACTTCAGGCATGATTTTAATGAGGAAACAACATTATAACATGGTAGAAAGCTCTAAAAATAAATAAATAAATCCATAATACCCTCTCTACATCACACTAAACCAGGACTAGAAATACATCAAGACTCAAACAGGTCGTAGCAGGACCAAACCAATCCTTATTCATATTCCAACCCCTAAAAACAAAATGGCTGCCAAAATGACTCCAGTCCTTCAGAGCTAAGTGTAAACAGGTGCTGCAATAGAAACAATAGCCAAGTAATGAACTGCAATTTTCCATATACTTAGAGTTAGATGGGACCTATTTGAACGCTAGGCTAAGGCTCTAGCAGAAGAAGCGGTTTGTATTGGGGAGGAGCAGGTGCATATAATGGCAGGGGTCTTGGATTTAGATGGTCTATGGTCTAACTGCAACAGGAGCGCACCTGCACCCCCCAGCCCCTCCTCTCCCTATTCTGTCAAAATGAAATGACTGACAAAGATGTAGTCAGAGGTGGAGAAGTAGTAGTTTAGTCATGATTTAGTCCTGGTTTAGTTCTGGTTTAGTCCTGGTTTAGTTCTGGTTTAGTTCTGGTTTAGCCCTGATGTTGCCCTGATTTAGTCTTGATTTAGTCCTGATGTAGTCCTAGTTTATTTCAGATGTAGTCCTGGTTTGGTCCTGGTGTAGTTCTGATATAGTCCTAGTTTAGTCCAGGTTTTTGTCCTGGTTTAGCCTCAATGTAGTCCTGGTTTAGTCCTAATGTAGTGGTGGTTTAGTTCAAATGTAGTCCTAGTTAAGTCCTAGTTTAATCCTGGTTTAGTCCTGATGTATTTCTGGTTTAGTTCTAATGTAGTCCTAGTATAGTCTTTGCTTAGTTTTGGTTTAGCCCTGATGTTGCCCTGATTTAGTCCTGATGTAGTCCTTGTTTATTTCAAATGTAGTCCTAGTTTAGTCCTGGTTTAGTCCTGATTTAGTCCTAGTTTAGTCCCAGTGTAGTCCTGGTTTAGTCCTAGTTTAGCCCTAGTATACTCCTCGATTCAGTCCTTCTTTAGTCCTTTTCAGTCCTGATTTAACCCTTCCTATAGTTCTGGTTTAGTCCATGTTATACCACGTTATTTATTGCAGTATTTCAGTTTAATAGGAGACACCTTTTAGTCCTCTCTCCTCAGACAGTCTGGGCATGTGCCCCCTGGTTCAGTCAATTTTTGCTGTATTTTTGTGCTTCTTAAAAGCGACACAAACTCCCAAACAATGGAACTCCTGAGGGGACAGACACAAGGACAATACTCACAGTGTAAATCCTTGCACTACTGCTGAGTTTGGGTTTTTTTCTGTTAAATGTACCAAAAAAATGGCACTTTTTAAACTTATTGCCATGTAAGTTGTAGTAGCTCAGTGTTTCTCCACTGATGCAAAGGCTGGGGTTTTTATTCCCACTCAGGTGCATGCTGTTGTGTTGTGTCCTTGAGCAAGACACCTGCTACTGTATAGGCTGTAACTGTAGTAGTGTTATGTCATATTAATTTGTGTTCATTGGTGGTTACAGAAACATGTTTAAAAATTGCATTCAACAATGAAGTAATCCATATTGGTCTGTCTCTGTGTTGCCAGATACTATGACTAAAACCAGTTATTATTGAAATATAACATAAGTAGGTCACTGTTTTAAATTCTGTTCTTTGTAAACAGCAATATTGATCTAACACAGCTTGATAATATAATCAGTTTAATCCTGGTTTGATTTTGATATAGTTCTGGTTTAGTCCAAGTTTAGTCCTGATGTATTCCTGGTTCAGTCCTGGTTTATTTCTGGTTTAGTCTTGGTACAGTCCTTGTGTAATCCTAATTCAATCCTATTCCCTACTTTAGTTCTAGTTCTGTCCTGGTTTAGTTCTGGTTCAGTCCTGTTTTAGTCCTGGTGTAGTCCTTCTTTAGTCCTGCTTTAGTCCTGGTATAGTCCTCCTTTAGTCCTGGATTAGTTCTTCTTTAGTCCTGGTTTAGTCCTGGTTTAGTCCTGCTTTAGTCCTGGTATAGTACTTCTTTAGACCTGCATTAGTCCTGTTATAGTCCTACTTTAGACCTTCTTTAATCCTGGTATAGCCCTTCTTTAGTCCAGCTTTAGTCCTGGTATTGTCCTTCTTTAGTCCTGCTTTAGTCCTGGTATAGTACTTCTTTAGACCTGCCTTAGTCCTGGTATAGTCCTACTTTAGTCCTTCTTTAGTCCTGATTTTGTCCTGCTTTACTCCTGGTATAGTTCTCCTTTAGTCCTGGTATAGTCCTTCTTTAGTCCTGGTTTAGTCCTGCTTTAGTCCTGCTATAGTACTTCTTTAGTCCTGCTTCAGTCCTGGTATAGTACTTCTTTAGACCTGCTTTAGTCCTGTTATAGTCCTACTTTAGTCCTTCTTTAATCTTGGTATAGTCCTTCTTTAGTCCTGCTTCAGTCCTGGTTTGATATTAGTCTATTCCTTATTTAGTCCTGGTATAGTTCTTCTTTAGTCTTGCTTCAGTCCTGGTTTAGCCCTGGTATAGTTCTATTTTCTATCTTTAATCTTAGTTTAGTCCAGTTTTAGTCCTGCTTTAGTCATGGTATAGTTCTGGGTTTTAGTCCTATCTTTAGTCCCTGTTTAATCCAGCTTTAATGGCGCTTCAGTCCTAGCTCAGTCCTGTGTCCCTCCTATCTGTAGTGTGGTGCTACCGTTCCCGCACATAACAACAGTGCAGCGGCTAGCACACAGAGGCTATAAATAGTGTGCTTTGGCCTAGCTTTCCTCCGACAGGCTTTTGTGAGGTCGCTTTGACCCTAGAGGTAAAAACACATCTCCTCTCATAAAACACTCACTATACTCATGTTAGTCCAATGCTTTTACTACATGAAGCTAGGGTTGTCGAGAGTCAAATACTAATCAATATTAAAACTAATATCAAAACTACTCATTTGACCAAGTATCAATACCAACAAAAGTCGCAGGACAGAAATTAATCTTTCCTGAGTAGCTTTAGATTGATCTTGAGCTGTACCAGAAAAAGTACTGTAGTAGTAGTATAGTACTATATGCCCATGGACCACTATGTGACTTACCTAGATGGCTGAGGGATTACAGAGATATAAAAAAAGTACTATAATTCAATGCTGAAAATTATATTCTATTGTCTAAAGAATGGTGATACCTGCATCTGATAAATATGTGTTAACCTATGTTTGTTCCCCTCTTGTTTCTTTCTTTTGTCAAGTCATTTTTGAACAATATTTTGATCTAAAATGTCCAAAATATATAGATATTGCCTGGGATACACACTCACATACTTTACAAAGATATGAGTCTGGTCACTGGTGAATTCCTGTTTTCAAATAGGCGTGATTGACAGGTGGATTTGCTAATCAGGGACACGAATCGCTCGTCTGTATCAAAACAAATATGTTTGCTTACAAGGAAAAAAAGAATGGAAAAAAAATATCACAGGGGGCTGCATATTTCTGCAGAATCAACGAGCAAGGTGAGAGAAATGTTTACAGAGACATTTCTCATTGGGTGAAGGCCAATTGTTTGCAGCATAGTCACCAAAGCAAAGGGTGGCTACTTTGAGGACTTCAGTATAAAATATAAAAATATTCTTCTGATTTACAGCCTTCTTCTGTAAATCAAACTCAAATACAAGCCCAAATAATTAAACATACCAAAAATGTGTCTATTCATGCCTTTCCTTAGATCTGAATCTCCCTACCGTCTTTATATGAAAGTAATGCACGTACCGTTTTTATAATTACCCACTCGGCTCGGCTCTCTCTGATTGGTCAGCGTTGGATCAAACAGAATTACTCATGTGGGCTCCCAGATGAAAGGGTTGGAGAGCGCTTCTTCCTATTTTTAAACACTGCACATGTACTGTATATATATATGTGTGTGTGTGTGTGGAGAGCCTGGCTCAAGGGCACGCGTGCAGTGGCTAATGGGACTATGCCAAGTGCAAGTGTGCGAAAGCTGATTGCATATATTAGTGATTTTCAATGCTGAAATCTGGAAAAATCAGTTGGATTCATGTGAGTTTGTGACACTGTAGAATCCCTAGAGTTTAAAAGGAACTGGAGGACAAGTCAGTGTAAATCAACTAAAAGATCTCTTTAGTTTAGTTCTGGATTAGTCCTGGTTTTATCCAGGTTTAGTCCCAGTTTAGCCGTGGCTTAGTCTTGGTTTTATCCTGGTTTAGTCCTACTTTAGTCATGATTCCTTCCTGATTTAGTTTTGGTTTAATCCTAGTTTAGCCCTAGTTTACTTCTGGTTTAGTCTTGGTTTTATCCTGGTTTAGTCCTTGTTTTGTCCTGGTTTAGTCCTTGTTTTGTCCTGGTTTAGTCCTACTTTAGTCATGATTCCTTCCTGATTTAGTTTTGGTTTAATCCTGGTTTAGCCCGAGTTTTGTCCTGATGAAGTCCTGGATTAGTCCTGGTTTAGTCTTAGTTTTAATCCTAGTTTAGTCCTGGTTTAGTCCCTGTATAGATCTGGTTTAGTCCTGGTTTAGTCCTGGTTTAGTCCTAGTTTACACATATTACTTTAGCTATAACCAAGCATCCATGGACCCCCTGTATTTATACCCCTGTGGATTTAGTAGTACTCTGTGTAACACATGTACTACATTAGACAGTCCCTCTGCAGGTGGAATGGTATCAGTACACAGTAGAGCTTTGTTTTTTGTTTGTTTTGTTGTGTTTTTTTTTTTTTCTTTTGAGAGATTTTAATTTTTAATCAGTCACTTTAATATCAATAATTTGGTAGGACTATCATTTATTTAGATTTTGACAAAAGTTTTGTTTTGAGTAGTAAATCGATTTTTGTAAAGTTTTATACATAGAGGTGCAGTGTAACTTTTGTTGGAAGGTACGTTACCTGCTTGTCTCCATGGAGATGCCATTGGTTTGCCTAAAATATTACACAGCATGGCATTGGACCTATCTATCTCCATGGAAACAAAGATGGCCAAGTTACTGTGTCCTGTAACTCTCAAGCTCATTCACAGTAAGAATGCATGTTTTGGGGAAATTTTTAGCCATAAAAACATCTGTAATTGAATGAATGCAAAATAGCTAAGTCATTCCAGTCAAAGCAATAGCGTCTAATAAATACAGAGCATTTTCCAACTGCGATGATTCAAATTTTACTTCCATTAATCTTGTAGCCCAAACCTAAATATTAGCTTAAACTTCACTATCAAATTATGTGACCAGTGTTTCTCTATAGCGTCACGAGACAGTAAATTAGCCGTGATAGATTGTCTTGTGCATGCCGGTGGTTGGGGATTGGGGGCACTATGCCAGAGACCAGCAGGCGGAGTCTTTAAGCACCGCTCCTCCATATCACATTATACAGAGATCTAGCCCTCCTATCATTTACTATAAACAGTATTTAGTGTCACCGCGAGGGAGAAAGAGAGACAGGAGGAGGAGGAGGGACAGAGAAAAGGGGGAGTGTGGAAGAGAGGATGGAGAGAGAGATATCCAGCCTTCCTCTTATTTACTATAGACAATATGTAGTGTCACGGTGAAGGAGAAAGAGAGAGAGAGTGAAGATGAGGGAGGAAAGGGCGAGTATGGATAAGAGGGTAGAGAGAGAGAGAGATCTAGCCCTCCTTTCATTTACTACAGACAGTGTTTAGTGTTACCAAGAGAGAGGGAGAGAGAGAGAGAGCAGAGGCAGGAGGAAGAAAAAGGGGAGTGTGGAAGCAAGAGTAGAGCGAGAGCAAGCCCTTCTGTTATTTACTAGAGAGAGAGAGGAGGTGAAGGAGTAGAAGGAGGAGAATAACAAGAAGACTAAGGGGAGAGAGAGAGGCTATTGTGAAAACCGCTTACAAACTCATCAGGGTGAATAATTAGGATGCTCAGAATTCGTATAGTTCAACTGCATTATCCTCTCTTCTCTCTCTGTGTGTCTTTTCTCCACCTTCTCACTGCTTCCCCTCTTTCCTTCTCTCTCCTTTCTCTATGTTCCTCTTTCTCTTCCCCTTCTCCCTCCTCTCTCCATCTCTTTCCCTCACCCCCTCTCCTCTCTCTTCCTCCTCTTGTTTCTCTGCCACTCTCTTTATCTCACTCCTCACCTCTTTCTCTTTCTCTCCCTCTCTCTCACCCCTCCCCCTTTCCTTATTTCTCTCTCTTTTCCCATTCTGCTCTCTCTCTTGCTCCTCCCGCATAAGCATTTTTCCCTGTATTCCCTGTCACAAAGATGGATGGGGCAAACGGAGGAGTGGTACGTAAGGCTTGCGGGCCCAGGATGTAAGTCTTAATTATCCCACTCTGCTGGCGGCGCTGTCGATATGTGGGAAAACCATTAGCGCTCCATAATAGAAGAAGTCCATGCACGGAGGAGGAGGAATGGTCGGAACACCATTTCAGAGCATCGGAACGCGCCAAGATTCTGTCGGAATTTCGTTAGCATGGGTTGAGTTTGTCCTTTGGCTAGCATAATCAGTTTAGATGAACTGGGATTGGTGGGTTAGCTGTTGTTAGCTGTGCGAATTAGGGGTTGTCGAAAGTACCAAAAATTAGATAATAATCACCCCTAAAACTAGTATCAAAACTAGATGCTGATTTGAGCAAATATTGATGCTAAAAAAGTCACGCTCACAGGACAGAAATAAACGTTCCTGAATAGTTTTAGAATGATCTTGAGCTGTATCTGAGTAAGTATAAGACACATAGACTAGTATATTCCCATGGACCACTATGGAACCTACCTGGACGACTGAGAGATTACACAGATATAAGGACACTTTAGTAATATAAAAGAAAGCACTACAATTTACTGTTGAAAATCACATTTTATTGTCTACAGAAAGAGTGTTTTATATCATTGTGGTATCATAATCGGTATTGAGTATTGAGTATTCCATAGTATCGAAACCAAGTGTGTGTGTTGGTATTGTGACAACACTCATGTGAATAAATTAGTGGACATTATTTCTCTTTAACTTCCTTGCAGTGGTCCAAAGTTATTCCTCACTTACTTTATGCATTCCTAATATCCTAATTATTCACCCTGATGAGTTTATAAGTGCTTGTCACAACTCTCAGAGCGGACTTTTGCCATCACAGTAAAACTAACAATGCTAACAACTAGCATGCAAACACTCATTTCCTGATTCTCGAGCAATAAAACGCTTTATAATTGGATGCAGATGGAGCTGATTTATTTTGACCTCAAGAGGTACGTCGCTGTAGAAGTCGTCACAACAAAGTGCCATTCTATCTGAACATTATGCTAGCAAGTAACATTTTTTTCCTTTTATTTGTGCTAAAATAACTATGCAACACTTCTGAATCCTACGTAGATCATGAATTAAGAAAGTAAAATTGGAGAACGACGTAAGTCCATACGCCAGTGGCAGTGAAAATACAGGTAAATCGGAGCAATGACATTTTGAATACAGGACCACAAAGATTACTCAAACATGTATGAATCACTCTAAATACAACTTTGAGAGAGTAACTGATTAAAAGCTCTGAAAAGTAAATTCGACTTAATAGCTCTCCTTTAAAAGCTAAAATAAATCGCGTAATATTTGTCCTTTAAACAACTGTACCGGTCTTCTCTCTATCTTCCACCAATTCCCGTCTTTTTTCCAGTTTTATCCATGGTCCCGGAACTCATAACACGGCCACTCCATCTATCTTAATTGCTAGCATTCCCAGTATCCCTCCAGCTCTCCTTGTTTTGGGAACGTTACCAACAAACATTTATTACCCAAATAAAATGCTCCAGTTTCCCAAATTTGTCTTTTGTACAAATCCTCTTTTAGATTACTTTAGGGAGACCAAGGGCACATTTAGCAGAGAAACAACTGCTAGCGTCAATAGTGGCATCTAAACGAATGGTCCACGGTTCACGGTAAATAAATATAGCCATGGGTCTAATAGGGTTGTATTGAGCGGGATGAGCAGGGACTAATGGAGATCAGGCAATATAAGATAGAAGAGGAACCGCATGGAAGTATTGCCTCAGTCCTGTTGTAAGTCAATTCTGAACTAGCGTCAAGTTTGGAAGTCATTTATTGTAGCACTAATAAAAAACAGGATAATGTGGTTTGATGAAAGTGGCAAGTAAACATACACAATGTAGCTTTTCTTGTGTCTCCATGGAGATGTTGGTGGAGATGCTTGTATGTTCCACTGTATGGTATTAAACGTCTTGCCCCAGTACAGATATGTTGTATAAGCAGCTCTTGAGGTCAAAATAAGTCTGCTGTGTACTGTCTGCATCTAATTAAGAAAGCATTTTATTTTCTGATAATTAGGAAGTGTGCGGTTAGCATGTTAGTTGTTGTTAGCTTTACTGTTATGCCAAAAGTCCGCTCTGGCCTCTGACACCTGTGAAAAGCGTGAATAATTAGGATACTCAGAATAAATAAAGGTAAGTGAGGAGTAACTTTGGACAAACTTTTGCCAACCATTTAAAAGGAACTAGTTTGTTTTTTGCATTTTTAAGACAGTACAAATCAATTCAAACAACACCACCTTGCCTTGGAACATTCCAACATTTTCATGAAGACAAAGGAGTGGAAGAAAAGTTACATAGTGCCATCTTTAATGAAAAATAAATAATTCATTTTCTTATTCTTCATATTTACAGATTCATATAGGCCTAGTTAAAGTGCATTAAAGTGGGAGTATTATGCTAAATCGATTTTTTTGAGCTTTCTACCATGCTATAATGTTGTTCCCTCATCAAAACCATGCCTGAAGAGGTTTTAAATGCCATCCATGCGTGTTTGAGTGTTTTAGCGATCTCCCCTGTGACCTATTTGAACCGTCATTATGATTAGCTGTAAGATTCTGTCCAATGCTCAGCCCAAAAGCCTAAGACACCTATGCTCCCACATGACAATTCTCCATAAATATACAAAAAACTTTATACAAAACTGTACACAACAACTTGAGAAACCTGATATGATTTGGAGTAGTTTAATTAGTAGAGTGTGTTGTGACAGTGCTCTGAAGGGGGAGTGACTTAGCGCGGGGAGCAACGGGAGGGTAGAAAAACAAAAGTGAAACTTATGAAACATGTTAATATATTTTTTTTCAGAGAATATAGGATTTTCAAAACAATAAAAGGTAACATGATGATCTAAATATGGCAATGTGTAATAATATAAGATAATACAGGTAATACTCTTTAAACATTACAAAACATTACTAAAGTTGCATATAGTAGCGTTAATGCTTTAATTAACATTTGATTACTACGGTAGAGATTCTAAATATAGCCCACCCTCTGTACCGGAGCAGAGCGACTGAATTTCCGGGCGGTTGCCATGGATACATCTGTCCCTGTCTCCTGTATTATCCCTATAGCGAGCGGTCATTCTCTTTCTGACCGCTCGCAAAGATGGTGGTCAGCATTTGTGTCCAGTGAACCAAGTTATAAGTTATAGACAGAGGGATGGAGAGAGGAGGGGGGTAAAAGAAGGGAAAGAGAGATTGATAGAGAAGGAAAGATAGAGCAAATAAAAGGAGAAAAAGAGGGAGGGATGGAGAGAGGGAGATCTAGAAAGTGGGAGATAAAATAAGAGGTAGAAGGAGGCGTGGAGAGAGAGAATAAAACAAGAAAAAGAAGGAGGGATGAGAGAGAGAGAAAGAGATCAAAGAAGAGGTAGGGGGGTGAGAGAGAGAATAAAGCAAGAAAAAGAGGGAGGGATGGAGAGAGGGAGATAAAAGAAGAGGGAGAGGAAAGAAGGGAGAGAAAGGGAAGAAAAGAAGAAAAAGGGGAGGAATGGAGAGAGGGTGATAAAGAGAGAGGAGATAAAAAGAGCAACAGGGGGATGGAGCTAGAAGGGGATAAATGAAGAGAAAGAGGGAGGGATGGAGAGAGGGAGATCGAGAGAGTAGGAGAGAGATAAAATAAGAGGTAGGAGGGATGGAGAGAGGTGGAGAGAGAGAGAATAAAACAAGAAAAAGAGGGAGAGAGAGATAAAAGAAGATGGAAAGAGAAGGGGAGAGAGGGGATAAAAGAAGAAAAAGGAGGGAGGGATGGAGAGAGGGTGACAAAGAGAGGAGGAGAAAAGAGAGTAAGAGGAGGATGGAGCTAGGGGCGGATAAATGAAGAGAAAGAGGGAGGGATGGAGAGAGGGAGATTGAGAGAGTGGGAGAGAGATAAAACGAGAGGTAGAAGGAGGGGTGGAGAGAGGGAGAATAAAACAAGAAAAAGAGGGAGGGATGGTGAGAGGGTTATAGAGGGAGAAAAAGGAGATTAAACAAGGGCAGGACTTTAAAATCTGGGATATACGAGTCAGTTATGTAAAGTTATCAATATTTTCAATATTTTAAGTTCTCCATCACAGATATAGTACGTAAAAAAAAAAGAAAAAATCAGATGTCATGGTACTATTTTTCGACTAATCGTTCTTATTGCTATATGCTTTTGATGATTGATAAACTGCACATTTTCAACATAATGAATGAAGCGGTGCAGCCTTGGTTTAAAATGACCTTTTGGAAATGCCATTCAAATGCAAATGAGCCAGTCAGAATGCTGCCCATCTCATCATGACAAGAGCAATATCTCAAACAGGAACAGCATGTACCAAATATGACACATTTAATCTCTGAAGTTTTTATCAATAATTTTAGCATTAGCAAATTCAAAGGGCCTGTATCTTGCCCCAGTACAGATATATATCATATAAGCAGCTCTTGAGGTAAAAATAAGTCTGATGTGAACCGTTTTCATCTAACTATAAAGCGTTTTAATGTCTGATAATCAGGAAGTGTACCGTTAGCATGATAGTAGTTTTAGGTCCTATACTTTTTAACCTGTACATGTTCCCTCTTGGTGATGTCATCAGGAGACATGGAATCAGCTTCCACAGCTATGCAGATGATACACAGCTTTACATCTCCATGTCTCCTGATGACACCAGTCCATTGGATGCTCTTTTTAACTGTATTTTAGACATCAAATCCTGGATGGCAGAAAACTTCCTCCAGCTTAACCAGGACAAAACTGAGGTTTTAATCATCGGTCCTGAGGCCCAGAGAGAGAAACTTTTACCCAAATTACAGTCACAGTCTTTTAATCCATCATCACAAGTAAGAAACCTGGGTGTTATTTTTGACTCTGAGCTGACTTTTATTCCACACATTAAAAACATCACAAAAATTGTTTTTTACCATTTGAAAAACATAGCCAGAGTCCGTCCCATTCTCTCTCGGGCCAACACAGAGACGCTGATGCATGCTTTTATCACCAGTCGTATAGACTACTGTAATGCCCTGCTCTCTGGTCTTCCCAAAAAAGGCAATTTCAGGTCTACAATTATTACAAAATTCAGCAGGACGTGTCCTGACTAAGACCAGGGGGCGGGACCACATTACACCGGTTTTAGAATCCCTGCATTGGCTCCCTGTGTGTTTCAGGATCGATTTTAAAGTTCTTTTACTGGTTTTTAAATGTCTTAATGGTCTTGGGCCTTCTTATCTTACAGAACTGCTTTTATCCTATGAACCCTCGCGGCCCCTGCGCTCCTTCGGCAGCAGGCTCCTAGTTATTCCCAAAGTCAGGACACACACGCATGGAGAGGCCTCTTTCCAGTTTTATGGCCCCCGTCTATGGAACAGTCTGCCGGAGGACCTCAGGGCCGCAGAGAACATTCAGGTTTTTAAAAGCAGGCTCAAGACCCATCTTTTTAGCATAGCTTTTGATTAGTATTTATCATTTTAGTTTACTTCTCTATTTATTTAGTCTTATTTAGGCTGGCTAGTGTGTTTATGTTTTACTTATGTTTTATTTACTTGTTTAGTTTTGACTTATTTTATTATTTTTAATAATTTTAGATTTGCCAGTGTTTCCTCTGAGGAGCCCTCTGCACCGGGAGCTGTGGTTGGCTGTGGCTGCTGGGCCCTGGCTCGTGGGCCCTGGAGGTTTGGTCTTGACCTCATCTCTTCTCTGGGCCCTGGGCTGGTGTCCTGTGGCTGTGGGTGACCCTGCTCCTGGTGCAGATGGTTCCTCTGGTGGCGCTCTCTCATCTGGTTCATCTTTATCCAACCTATTGCATTAAACATATTTTAAATGAAACCAAAGGTATTTTAACATGTGTTGGGGTGGGGGGTGGGAGTGTGCGTTGGGGTGGGGGGTTCTCTGGTTGTGTTTATTGATGTGTTGGTGTTGGGTTGTTGGGCTGTCGGGTGGTTGGGTGGGTTTGGTGGGTGGGACTGATTTTAATGCTTTGTAAAGCACTTTGTGTTACTTTTTTTGTATGAAAAGTGCTCTATAAATAAAGTTTGATTTGATTTTGAGTTGTTGTTAGCATTGATGGGAAAAATCCACACAATACGATGAATAATTAGGATGGTTGGAATGCATAAGGTAAGTGAGGAATAATTTTGAACCACTGCAAACTGTTTAAAATTAGTTAGAAGACAAAAGACAAAATATTTTTAAAGAAAAATCACGTCCAGAAGTAACACCATGATAACACCTTTATTCTGATGAATTCATGTTTAAGATAGCGGTATTCCATGGAACTCAGCAGGACTTCCTGTATTTTTAAATCTTTTTTCTGTTTTTTCTTGACAAACGTAAAGGTGCTGTACCTGATTTTTGCTGTCTTAAATATGTGAAAAACAGAACTAGTTCAAAAGACTTGTAGTGGTCCAAAGTTATTCCTCACCTACCTTATGCATTCAGAGCATCCTAAGAATTCACCGTGATGAGTTTGTAAGCACTTTTCCCAACTTTCAAGACCAGAGCAGAGCTGTCACAGTAATCTAAAAACAATAAGCATACTAACATGCACTTCTTGTTTATCAGACAATAAAACATTTTCAAGACCTGCTTATACAATAAATCTGTACTGGGACAAATGACATTTTAATCAAATACGTGGGAGAAATTAACTGAGGATATTAACTGCTAACACTTAACATATTTAAATCACCATGTTATCTCTTATTGTTTTGAAAATATGTTCATTAACATATTTCATAAGTTTCATTTTAGTTTTTGACTCTCCCGCACTAGATCATGCCCCCTTCATAGTGCTATCACAGCCTGCAATCCCAATAATTCAACTACGACACATTACATCAGGTTTATGAAGTTGTATTCTATTGTTTTGTGCCATGTTTTTGTATATTTATGGAGAATTGTTGGAGCAAGGGTGACATAGGCTTGTGGAGCATTGGGCCTACAGCAAATCGTAAGGAGAGCTTGAATAGTGCCTGGGAGAGATCACTAGATTACTAATTACTAATAATAATCATAAAAACATGAATCTGTCATTTGCACTATTTATGCTTTTCTTGGTGTTTTCAAATAAGCTGCAATGCTGTTGCTTGACTCAGGCCTGCTGGAGCAACTGAGTACAGCTAACACAATTGCACGTTTAAATTACACTCATTCTAGTCTCGTTACACCAGTAGTGTTAATTATTCATCTGTCTCTTCATTCATGGTGTTAGTGCATACCCTCTCTCCTCCCTATCTCCCTCTCCTCTCTCTCTCACTTACTTCCTCATCTCTTCCCTGCTTCTCTCTCTCTCTCCTTCTACTCCCCTTCTATCTGTTGCTTCCTCTTTTATCTCTCCATTTCTTTCCCCTGCCTCTCTCTTTTTACTGCTCTTTCGCTCTCTTCCATCCCTATTCCCTATCCATATTCATCACCCTTTCTCCTCTTCTCTTTATCTCTCTACCCACACCACTCTTTCCCTCTCTGTTTATCTCACTCTTCTTTTTCCCACTTTCTCTATTACTCCTTTTCTCTCCTGCTTTCTCTCTCTCCCGCCTTTCTTCTAACTCCTTCTCCTCTGTCTCTACCACCCTTTTTTCCTATTTTACTCCTCTCTCTCTCTCTCTCTCTCTCTCTCTCTCTCTCTCTCTCTCTCCTCCTTGCCTCTCTCCCCCTTTTTCTCTGATTCAGCAGTACATCTGTCTACTCTGCACATTTGATCGCCCACAACACTGGAAAAGCCCACTGATTTACAACCAAATGCTTAGATTGTATAGATTTTTTTTTAATATATTGAATTCTCTTTTATTGCAATGGGAAGTGTCTCCTTCTCTCCACCATAGCAGCAAAACCATCAGCCTCCTCAGCTTGTCCATCCTCTCCTCTTCACCACCATCAGTGTCAAATCTATAAAATTTCCCATTCTCTCTTTTTAATCAGTCACAGGAAATACGTTGATTTTGACAGATTTTACTGAAGGATTTGCTGATTCTTAGCCTGATTGATCACATTTTAAACTATTATTATCTTACTTTTTATTTATTTATGTATACATGTATTTATTTATTTATATTTAAACAATTTTCTGATACAATCTACTATTTTCTAAATAAGATGTGAAGATGTTCTACAGGATGCCTGTTGGAACGACTGACAGGGGGACCAAAGAGACAGAACTCGGGGAAAAGTTAAACAATGTTTATCAACAGTTTTAAATGTGCAAATGAAGGTAGATCGATCAGGGAGTTGAGAGCGGGGTGTTTGCTGTGGTCCAGGAGTAGAGCGTGAACAGCGGGGTCTGCAGCTTGATTGCTGAGTAGGTGCAGGTGTGTGCGGGAGGAGCCCATATCTCCGCTCAGCTTCAGGCTCTGATACAGAAGGGAGGGAGGAAAACAGTGCAAAAAGGGCAGTACAGACTGAGGTCATGACAATGGCATTAAAATTATTAGCCAAAGCGAAGGAAGGGCCATGGGTGAAGGTGGGGAGGAAAAGGAGGAGGAGTCCCTAGACTAGGGACTCCTCACTAGGGAGTAGATGTAGCAAAGGGGAGCAAAGGGGACCAGGGCTGGTCTGTGGTCATGGGAGGTGATGGGGTGCTGCTGGGACTGAACCCTCTGTTGGGGCTGTCACAGACAGGTTCAAGGCCTGTAACGTGGGCCCTCGGGGGAGTGACGCTGGAGATGGATCCTTCACTTGGGAAGGTGGTGGTGCTGCTGACTTGTTCTCTGGGGGAGGTGGTGGTGCTGCTGATTCCTTCGCTAGGGCAGATGGTTGTGGAGCTGGGGATGATTCCTTCACTGGGAGAGATGGTTGTGCTGCTGGTGGTGACTTCTTCACTAGGGGAGGTGGTGGTGGTAGTTGTGGTGCTGCTGACACATTGGCTCGGTCTCTGGTTGGCGCAGCAGGAATTCTTCTCTCATTCCTCTTTTCTCTCACTGGCCCAGGACCCTGTCCAGGCGGGTGCCTCAGAGCGTGAAGGAGATTATCTGTTAGCACTCTCACTCAGGTCCTCTTGTTTCCAGAGTAGATCAAAGTTTTCAATGCAGTGCAGTCGTCTGGCTGCACATGTGTAGAACAGCCATGTGTTCAGCTGAAACAGCAGGGTAAATTTGCTCATCTTCCTTCTGTCTATGCTAGGAAGAGGTCCATTTATAAATGCCTTAACCTCCACTTTATCAAGCTCCTCGAATAATTTAATAAAATCCTTTTTCAAGATTTCATTCTGTTCCTCACAATCAGCTGTTTAACTCCTCGATCTGTTTTGGCAGGAGTTTTGTAATTTCAGAAACAGTGTGACTGAGATAACCAAGCAGGTAATGTCATCATGCCAAGCTACAGGTCAGATCTGTGGGCAACAAAAACAAATGCAAGGTAGATAATTTTAATGCCGTACTATGAAATATTCCAGGCAAAGCATTAGCAAGGAGATAAATAGGTGCACCTTCAAACATGGCTCTATCAATTTTTCAGATTTATATGTCTCATATATTTGTACAATTTTGACAATTTCTTCACATAAAACACTTCATTTTTATATGAAAAAATGTACTGTGAACTAAGGACGTTTCAACTTGATATCTCAAATGTCAGTTATTTTCCTATTCCGGTGGAGTATCTCATCTTAAAAAATAAAACATTGGAATTCCTACAAAGTCTCAGCATATTCCTTTTGTGTTTTTCAGATCTCTTGAATCACATGTGACAAAGAAGTCATCCTATAAAAGAGAAAAAATACTTTTACAAACCAACAAAGGTAAGACTTTTTTCAGTTCAATGTTTAGATTTTTTGGATTCTAAACTTGCATATCCCTTATTCTGATTTCTGAACCAGGACATATATGCAAATTTGACCATTTTAAAATATGAAAATATACTACTATAGTCACCTGCCAATTTTCTACTTTCTAAATAATCTTTTTTCTTATTTTTGAGGCCTGGTGTGGTCCAAGTTCTTAGTCCACATTTGGTCCTTACATATGCATCCTAATATCTAACCATTTAGGAGGGAGTATTACAGTTCTATGGATTCAGCAAGTTAATGTGCATACCTCATTATAATTTAACATAAATTTGGTCTGTATTATACATTTTAAATGTTCAATATCGGTATTGGCAAATATCGATTATTGGCCATAACAGCAAGACATATATCAGATATTACTATCAACTCAAAAATCCATATTGGACCATCCCTTCTTCAAAGTGCTCACAACCCAATCAGTGTGCATCCTGCTAATGAAACTACTGCACATTGCATCAAGTTTGTGAAGTTGTAGTATATTGTTTTATATCATGCTTTTGTATATTTACAGAGAATTGTTGTGTGGGAGCATGGGTGACGTAGGCTTGTGGGCTGAGTATAGGACAGATTCGTACTACTGGCTGAATGGACCCTGAATAGGGCCCAGGAGAGACTAAATTATTCTAACATTCACAGATGACATCTAAAACCTTGACAAGGGAAAGTTTTAACATGATAGGGAGCTCAAAAAAGTGTATTTTTCTCTCTTCAAGAAACGTGATTATATTTTGGTCCATTCCGTCTTGTAACATTTCAGCTAACATGTAGTGGTTTTATAGCACGTGAGTTAGCATAGCACAGAGCATTCAACTACATTTATTTGGACAAGCTTATATAAACCAGGGCGGCCGCGCTATTGCTGCTACCGTGGCTAACGCTAATGCTATTTTTAGTCCTGTTTGAAGGAGCAGAGTGGGTGACACACACAGACACATAACAGCAGACCTGCTCAGCCTAGTGCACAGTTCATTCTCAAATGCTGTCGAACATTTGACAGTTTGTCTCGTACCAAAACCACAAAAATACAGCTATTTGGTAAAGGAAAATATAAAAACATGTCTGCCAACCACATGTGGGTTAAATGCATGTAGTTTCTGCCATTATTTCTGCACTATGTTCACATGTCAAAATTTCAGATGGAGTATGTATTTTCAAGGAAATGCATGTAGCCTGCACTTTTTCAATAAAAACAAGGTTTTACAATCACAACTGAATGTGGATTGCCAGTGCCTTAACTTGCAGATAGACGACATGTACAGGTTTTTAATTTGGATCAGAAATAGTCTTGTAGCTTTAAACCAACAGGATATCACATTGAAAATGGCAACCCAAATGATAGACTCACGTGAGTCTCATTTTGGTTTCTGAATGGATAATTTTCTTAAACACAAACAACTTGTTTATACAATTTATTAAAATATTACATGCAGTTCCTTTAAAGGTCCTATATTAGAGAAAATTGATTCTTGTGAGCTCACACCCAAATTATAATATAACATCCTCAAAAACATACCCGGAGTTTTGTTTCATTCACACATTTTTGAGTAATCCTTTATTATTAGTCTGTCCACATCTCCAAACTGCTGTTTCACCTTGTGATGTCATGAAGTGATAGTGTTCAATTTAACAGCTACCTTTTAACTGGTTGAGAAAAGATGAGCAATTTCAGGGCTAAAATAATCCAAATGACAATGGAGCATTTCCCATTTTACCACATGACATCACAGGGTGGAACACTGTTTATGTTCGAGAGAAGAGCTAAATATGCAGGATTTGTGTATTAACCATGTGCGAGTGAAACAAAACAAAACTCCAGGTATGTTTTGATGAGGAAACAACGTTATAACATAGATCAGAAAATCACATAATATGGGCCCTTTAAGAAAGAAATAATTGCACTTGGAACAAATGTTAAAATAGCCTACAGAATAACGTCCAAGTATAAATAAGTGCCATATTTGAGCAGTGATAAAAGTGTATACTCTGATTAGTATATAAAAACATGGGTGTATGGTGACAGATGATTGATTTACCTCTCTGTGAACAGTGCTTCTGTGGAATCTGCTGATGACATCAGAGATTATCCTCACTCCACAACAACTCTTATTAAGAAGCAGAGTAATGAACAAACACAGACACACTTTTGGAGATGCAAAGGTTTAAGACATATTCCCTCTAGAGGACTCGGTTTAATACAGCCTTTGCAGCTCACACTTTTGATGAGGAAAAACAAACAAACTAAAAAAACTTCCAATAAATCTTTGGTATCACTTTGTATGTGTACAAATATTTCAGTTTAAATTTCTATTATAATCTAGCATACTAGATGGCATGATACAAACTATTACCAAAATGTAAAAATATAAATGATACAATGTGATTTCATGGTCTTTTTGAACACTCAACATCTCTTTACAGTTCTGTGCATTATTTTGTGGTGGTTAACTACTATTGTAGTCACAGCTCTCCTGGGGCAAACTGACAGAAACAAGGCTGGCAGTTTGCACCATCAGCCCCTCCCACCCCACCAATACTCACGCACACTGCAGTCATACTATGCAAGTTGGGTGAAGTGTCTTGCTTAAAGATACTACAACAGAATGAACTAGAGGCACAAAGACAATATGGATAATATATTTCTAAATAATGATTAACAAACAACACATTAATTGATTTGTCACAAAAAAAAAAAGAAAAAAGTCTGAGCCCAGGATTAGAAACACTGTACTAGAACTGCTGTTGCCCCACTGTGGCACCTGGTATTCCCAGAGGTCTCCCATCCAAGTAACCAGGCCCAACCCAGCTTAGCTTCAGAGATCAGATGAGATCAGGCATTCTCAAGGTTGTAACTTCCAACGTAAACCAGTCAGCCTTCTCTAGTCTATGGTATGAACCCATCTGCCCCTCTCCTTTCTCTCCTCTTCTAACTTAAATCTGCAGCTACAGCCCCAAATCCATGTGAGCCCGACCCCAAAGCAGATTCACAAAGATGGGTTTGTATTCTCTATTGTCTTCTGAGCAGCCAGTGTAATGGAGAAGCAGATCAAACGTAGCACGTTCCGGACAGGGCCTGTTTATGTTTAAGCATTCACAAAGTGTTCCAAAGCACTTAGATACTAAACGGCCATTTTGGCTCTCACTGGCACTTTTTCAAGCATAATGTAGTGTGATGCACACACTTTTGTTGTTCTCTTTTTATGTATAATGACAAATAAAGCGATTTTCTGTGACATTTCCCTTTTAAATGTGCTTTTGGTCACCTTGGGATACGTATTTCTAACTTTAAACAATGTCTACATTTGGAAAATACACTTTATAAACTACACTTCTGTTTCCCATGAGCCATTTAGGTGTTGAATCTCCCTCTGCTGTCCACAACAAAAATGAACAATTAAAGTCCAACATAAATGCTATGCTATTAGAGCTCTGTGTTTATTGTGACCACAGAAAATGAGTCCAGTGATAGTTTATGGGTTTAAAAACTGCAGGAGTAGTCTGGAGTTTTATGTGTAATTCAACAATTCTGGCAAAATGCAAACAAAGCATTTTTGAGTGCTCAGAAAAGACAACTTTGGATTTATGGATTAATGAAACAAACGTGAATGAAAGAAAAATACAACTGCAGGTATGTTTTTGATGAGGGGACAACAGTGTAAAGTCATTAAAAGATCAAAAAGACAGTATGTGTTATTTATACTCATCTATCTAGGTAGCAAAAATAAATAAATAAATAAGAGCATTTCTGCCATTAAATCATATTTATTGTAAATTTCACATCTTATTCATGCTAATTGCTCCTGTTAGCATGTCTGAAAAAGTTGCTAAACCTAGTTCTTGGGTGTTAATTGAATAATAATCCTCCTACTGCCAGTAGATGGTATCCTAACCCACGTTCCCAATACTGGAGTGCACCTATAGAAACAATATGACTGTTGTCTGAACATCTGCCATTATTTAAGTTCTAAAACATGAAATTCCAGAGCAAAGGTACTCAATTCCTTGTTAAAAGGCCATTAACAACCATACTGTGTATATAAATTGACATAGCTAACCTGCTATCCCTCACGTTCCAAATAGGAAGTGAGCATGGGCGCGCTTCTCGCTCCATCAACTCCAATCCACTTTCTATTGAAAAACTGTTGCCCCTCTCTCCATAACTACTGCTGTCTGGCTCATCATTTTGGTCTTAAAATGTTTGTATTAACCTGCTCTACTTGATCCTGGCATTTTTATTTTGCTATTGTGTCCATAAAAGATATGAACATTAACAATAGATAAATCAGGTGCCTTCTTTTCCCGAGGCCTCTCTCACTAGCATTAGCAACAAGTTTGATTGACAGTGTTGTTAAGCACTAAACCAGCGGTGCGGGTGGGAAGGGGCACTTCCTTCAACAGCCTCGCTCCAGATTGGCTCATTTTTGCTATAATACTTGTGGTTAGAAATCCGAATATGGAACTAGCTCCAAATTCGCCCTTATAACCACTGGACTCAATGAGCTTCATATGACTGGAACCCCGAACCCTAACCCAAACACTATGGGTGACACTCTCCCTTAATCCACTTTTTTACAAAGTCCATGTTAACAACACAAATAATACATCACATCTGTTTTTGTTTGTTTTGTTTGTTGTTTGTTTTATAAATAAATGCAGTAAATACATAAATGGTGATATAAGCTTAATGCCATACTGTGTAACAGTTTAGGTAAAGCTATAACATATCCATGGACACCAGAAAAGTTAACCATTGCATCTTTAAAGTAATACAATATGATTTGCTAAAATGCTCCAAAAATACCATTCACTTTGACACCTTTTGTTTGGCATCCTTAGTCAAAAAAACTGAGTAGCTATATATTCCTGATCAGACTGTATCCACGTTCCAACTGCCATAGGAACTGTCCATAGCATTCTTCGGACACCTTTCCCCTGTAGGCTATAATTTGACATGAGTTGCCTGTCGAGATGCGCCCGGCCGGTCTGATAACACTATACTGAGGGAGGGGAGGGCACTGATGGGGGTAAGAATGTACCTGTCTTCTCAGCAGATATTCAACAGCTTCCTCCAGCCCACGATAAGAGACCAGCCAAGAATGTATCAATGCATCAGCAATAAGCAGCAAACATGCGGAGTTGCCAGGTTTGTCCACAGAAACAAGCCACCAGGCCTGAAAAGACACTACAGCAGGACAGGTGTTTAGAGCCACATTATGAAATATTCCAAACTGTGATTGTCACATGTCTATCATTATTGACCTGACATGCAGCACTCTGCATTGAGTTCTACACATTTATCAATCTGGCTCTTGTTGAAATGGAACTTTAGTTAAATCTCAGGCTATAGATGGCTACAGAAATTCTTGGTGGACTAAAGATGTGTTGTGTCGATTGATTAGTCAGCTCAAAAGGGGGTGTGGCAAAAGCTCAAAACTATTACATATCTGACCCAAACTGCACTCACAAACAAAACCAAAACATCTATTTATACAGAAAGAAATGACAATATATATATATATAAAATTTAAATGTGCCTTTTTACATGTAAATACCAGAACAGTACCAAATATTCCGCTAACTCACTCACTCCTTTCTCCTTTCTGCTGTTGACTCATATAGATCTTTATACATTCTAAATAAAATTATTTTGATTTTGGTTTGTTTTGGTGCTTCACCTTTGCTCCGTCCAAATCACAATGATGCTCTGTGATTGTTCTGAACCAATGGATAACCAGGTAATCGCACAAGTGAGAAACTCATGAGTTTGTGAACTTACAAATATCACAAGAATTCATCTTGCTGATAAGGTTAACCATAACTCTTTGTGATAAAAAGGTTATAGTTTTCTGTAGAAAACACAGCAAAAAATCTTAAGAAAATGTGTTAAACTTCCAATTGAATGTTCCACTTACTTGACCCTTCCTCTCTCCTTCATCAGACACAGAACAAAAGTAAGATGTTTTAAGCTTTAAGTTCCCAAAATAGAACAAAAGTCTTGAATGAACCTATTTCGTCTGGTTGCATCATCTGCTATAGCTATGTTCCAAAGGCCAGTTTAAGGTCGGAATTTAACAGTGTTTGTTTTTTTATGTTTTTTTGTTTTTTGTTTTTGTTTTTTCTTTTTATATATCAAAGCCAAAAAGTATATAGTGCAAATAAGTTCTACTTTAAAGGAGCTGTGAACGATATTTGAGTGAGGAATAACTTTGGACTGCTGCAAACTGTTTAAAATGAACTAGCTCTGTTTCTCATGCTTTTAAAACAATAAAATGTTTTCATTATTACATGTTTCAGTAATCCTGTATATGTATTCCAGGTCTCTCTCAAGCTCAAAGCCCTGCTATAGTTTAATGCTATACTGTGTAATATCCCAGTCAATGCATTAACATCTCCATGGAGACTAATGTTGCCACAATATTATAATTTGATGTTGATACTAAGGAATAGGCTAGATTTTTTCTGTACAATAACTCGTCCAGGCAGGTTCCATAGTGGTCCATGGGCGTATACTAGTCTATGTGGTCTTATATTTGTTCTGATACACCTCAAGATCATTCTAAAGCTATTCAGGAAAGGTTCATTTCTGTCCTGTGAATATAACTTTTTAGCTTCCATACCTGCACAAATGAGTATCAAGTTTCGATATAGTTTTATTTTCTTTTAACAACCCCAGACCCACCACCAGTCCAAAGTTATATAGTGCCACTTTTAAAATGACAGAAACAGCACGCAGACAGCCCATATTACCCTAGCCTTTTTACATGATTAAAACGCTAATGCTTTTTTTTCCTGGAGTAGCTATCTAATCCCTCCACTGTATTTCTAATGAGCAAATGATTTCACACAACGATAGTGCTAGTGCTAGTGGGGCTTGTTGCTGAGACGTTAGCTTGTGATTTGTAGCTGTCGGCGGTGCATTGATCATTTCACTTTCTCCATAACTCCGGATATGAATCTTCTGCTCTCTCAGTGCATGTGACAGGTTTTCATGTTTTTCTAATTATGATTTGGTTTGGTGGTAAAGTACCTGTAGTAAATTATGATTTACATCAGTTAAGTGGTAGTTTGTGGAATAAAAAAAGTTGAGAAAGTTAAGAAAAGTACAAAAATACAGGAAGTAGCAAGAAAATACCTCTAGCTATGTCATCAACACACCAAATTATAGCAATAGCAATAGTTGGAAGAACAGTTAGAACCTGATTCGGTGTCGTCCCCAGTGAGGGCAGGTCCAGTTGTGATTAATAATGGATAACGTTGCTTTCCAGTATTGGTATTGGTGATGGACTTGAATACAATTTGTCTAGCATCGTGAGTCAGCTTCCCAGTAGAGTGGTCCCTGACTCCGAGAACGTCACGCTTTTGCTCCTGCTCACAAAGACGTCTTGCTAATGTTTTTTGCTTTTAGACCCGGCTCATAGAAGGTTTGCTCACAGAATCTTAATCTCTTTTCCCATTCCTCCTGGACAATATCATTTATTTTATCATTAATGACTTTTATTTTTCCAAGAAAGTTTTTATCTTTACAGTTATGTTGTAATTCGTGCTCAAGAGATCGTAAATCTTTCTCTAAATTTTCATTTAAATGTTGCTCTTTTCACCTTCTTTAAATAGGCCTTCTTTGAAATGAGTTTTCCCCTCATCACTGCCTTGATTGTGTCCCAGAGAGAAGTCAAGTCTGGAGTGAACTCTGTGAGAGAGAGATAGTAGTGAGTAAAATCTTTATCTTTAGGATGCAAGGCTCTCCACACATAACACAGACCCGACTCCTATATAAAAATATTCAGGTCTTAGGATCTGTAGTTTTTTTGCAGCTTGTTATGTATAGTTTAGAATTGTATCCCAATCTCCTCCCCAATTAATATTCCTTTGTGACTATTGTGTCAAAAAGTGATCTGAGAAATGTTCTATCACTTTCTGGTGAAACATAAGTATTGGCAAATGTAACCATAATATCTATCCTCCATTTTACTATCATAAACCTACCCTTCTTATCCCTCTCCTTAGTGAGTGGTTCAAAATTTATGGAATTGGAAATTAGTGTAACCACCCCCCTCTGTCTACTGTTTTTACAAGCACTGTAAAATGGGTTGAAATAACCAGAACCTTTAAATTATTCATGTTCGGTTTTTAACATGTGTGTTTCCTGTAGTAAATAGGTAGTATAAGTAGTATTCCATCTTTTTTTTTAGTTTTGTCAAAACCTGTTCTGTTTGACTAGACTATATTTAGACCATTCACATTAAGTGAAGGTGTTTAACATTCAAACATTGTGATAATATTATGCATATACAATAGAAACAGTGGCCCCATATGAAATTCTGAACAAGACCCTAAAAGAACATGAGCTAAAACCTAACTTCCAAAAAGTAGAAAAGTCTCCTGCTCAACTACAATGACCCTGGTAGAGGGTCCAGTGAATGAGAGGGCCTCAAAGGAGAGCTGGTGCACCTGTCTGTACAAACACTTCCATCCTATAAGTCCAACAGAATAAAAATTAAGGTAATACCTTCACTCCCACAAATGTTGTAAATAAAAAGGCCAATGACCCATAGATTAACAATGAGGTGCTCAGCTCAAGCCTACTCGTCTGGATCTCTCTGGAATCGCTGCAATTTCGCCTTCGCTCTCTGTGCCACCGTAAATCTGCTGCTTTCCACTTGCTGCCATCCTAGTTATACATCCTAGAGATGGGTCGCTGCGCTAAACATGTTGTCAACCGGGGTCGGGATCACCACCTGGAACTCATGCTGCCGCAGCTCGTTGTAGACATCCTGTGTGCAGTTGCATGTGTGTGCGCCCGCTTCCCACTGGATCCTCATATTTGTAAATGGAGTTTGATAGACCAGAGAGTACTTTTAGCTTTAAAGCAACTGGATTTCACTATTGAAGTGTGAGGCTCATTCTTCTTTCTGCTGGATAATTATCTTGAGCCAAAACACCAAAATGAAAAACATGCATCATGTCCAGTGTTTTTGTGATTAAGAATAAATCAGCAATAGAATTGTTAACAGTAAAGCTATATTTGATTTGAACATGTTTACCTTGCATCCTTGATTTTTTTTATTTTTTTTATTGCCACTATTCTACCTCTCTTGGACCTGGAAGTCACATCACACTTAACAACTCTATAGTTCATGTTTGTGGGATTTAAAATGTAACTCTTACAGACGGTTTGATTAACATTATAGTTGCTAGGTGACAGTTATGAAATTACCTTTATATATGTCATATCTGCTGTACTTGTCTAACCAATAAACCAAAATAGTGAGAATAATAATGCTATGTTATATTTAAATGTGTAGTTTAACCTGTCATATGCACTTTAAAGATGGGATAGTCTACTTTTAAAGCAGGACAAAGGCACTTGTGGGATTTACAAAAAATTAAAAACCTTTTATAAATCTAAAGCTAATTTGGGGTATTTTACTTCTATGGCATGTTAACTGCCAATACTTTTTAGATCACCATGTTACCTATTTATTGCTATCATGACACAATCAGCGTGCATCCCATTAATGAAACTACTGCACATCGCATCAGGTTTGTCAAGTTGCTGTATACAGTCAGTTTTCTATCATGTTTTTGTATATTTATGGAGAACTGTTGTGTGGGAACATGGATGACGTAGGCTTGTGGGCTGAGCATTGCCAGAGGGTTTTAACTGGGCCCGGGAGAGATCGCTAGATTATTCAAACATGCGTGGATGACATCTAAAACGTCTTCAGGCATGTTTTTGATGAGGTAACAATGTTATAACATGGTAGAAAGCCCAAAAAGTCGATTTTGCATAATACCCCCTAAGATTTGCAAGAGGGAGAAGGGGGGTGCAGACAGCTGAGGGCTAGCATACGGCCGTGAGGAATTGGTAATCAGACCGAAGAGACAAGCTACTTTGATTTGGAAATGAAATCAGCACTAGCTTCATGTATTTCCAGCTTGCTGGGTTCAAAACTGTAAGCTGCTATGCTAGTTTATTAAAAGTGTTGTATCTGATTCTTAAAAACATGAAAAGAAGAACTAGTATTTTAAACAGTTTGCAGAGGTCCAAAGTTATTCCTCACTTTCCGACTTTTCTTCCATATTGCGAGCATTCTAATTATTCACCATGATGAGTATGTATTATGCTTTCAGAGACGAGAGCGAAGTTTTGCCATCACAGTAATCCCAACAACAACTATCATTCTAATGCACAGTTCCTGATTATCAACAAAAAATGCTTTCTAGATGCAGACAGCATACAGTGGATTTATTTTGACCCGCTTATACCATGTATCTGTTCAGGGGAAACAAATTTTCTGTACTGGGGAAAGCAAATTTTAACAAATTTTAGAAAAATGTTTCTGCTGTTTTAGCCACAAAAGTTACTGATTACATACATAAATATTTTAAATCTAAATCAGGTACTCCGTCTGCATTTTAAAGGAACTGTAATTAGCCAGCGTACTACAATCACAACTGAACCTGTTTTACCAGTGCCTTACCCTGCAGATGCATGCACGTTTTTTTCTCATTCTCTGTATATGAACAGACCATACTTCATGTGAAATCTCAGAACTTCCAGAATTCACTCACTGAGCTGCAGAGGCTGGACTAGCAAAGATCAGAGAGAGTCATTTTAGGTTTAAACCAACTGGATTTCAGTATTGAAACTGGCAATCCAAATGAGAAACTCTTGGATAATCATCTTGAGATTCAAAACACCAAATTATAACATAAACAACTTGTCCATCATGTTCAATATTTTTGTCATTAGGAATAACTAGCTATATTTGATTTAAGCATGTTTACCTCATATCTGGGAACACAGAGCGGTCACATTTATGTACTGAAAAAAGTATTGTCCAAGAAGTGTTGCTGAAAACAGGTATTGATTATGTACCGGTACATTGAAAAAAACAAAACAAAAAAAAACGCCAAGCTCTAGTTTTTAGACTTGAGTTATAAATATTGCGGGTGATATCAACAAGAAAAAAAATTACATTATATATATATATTTTGGATTACTTTTTCACTTTAATTTCCAATATATTTCCCCAGCTATAATCAGCCTCTATACCGTGTTCTACAATAACAAATGATTACGAAAAGAAATGAATTCACAAGTGAACATGTAGGGGCTGAGGTTGAGTGCACTTAGAGAGGAAACCATAATGCACGTAATTATGCACATTAATCAGAATAAGCACCAGTATGACAGATAAACAACTAATAATAACAATATAGAGAAGTAGAGTGTAGATTTAGGCTAGCAGTGCTGCCACAATCATCATAAGAAAACGTGTGGAGTTATACAGAGCCAAATGAGGTCAATAGAAAAGTAAAGCAAATGTAAAGAAATATATAGTGGTACATATTTATGGTAGATTATGTTATGAGATTTGTTAAGACAATATTGTAAGAAAATAAGTATTGCAGGTAATGCTAAAGTTCTTCAATAGAAATGTTAGGGAAGTTATTTTTAAAAAGTAATTAGTTAGTCATTACTAGTTCTATGTTAAAATGTAATATATTACACTATTTAATTACTGCCTCAAGAAAAGCACTACAACAACCACCATTACCGGTACATAAGTTAAATTAGTAGGGGATCACTTTATTTGTAATATTGTTTAAATGAAATATGTATGTGCAGGATTACTCAAATATGTGTGAATGAAACAAAACACAACCCCAGGTATGTTTTTGATAGAGTAACAACACTGTAACATGGCTTAAATCTCACAAGAGTCAATTTTGCCTTTAAGTAAAAATAAACAACAAATACTTTAAACTGGCTTAAATAGCATAACATCTACAATAGAAATGTGCCATTTTATTTGACCTTTATTTTACCAGGAAGTCCCTTTAGATAAAATCTGTTTTTCAAGCGAGACCTTAGTATCTGAACGTCTCCACATCACTGCTCAGCTTGTAGAAGTCTCTCTGCCTCTGAGGTGCTTACCTGACAGCAGGGGACATGTCTTCGTAGGTTTGTCATGCGCAAGTTTTTAAAACTGTATTTTATTTTTATGAGATTAATATGTTATAAGTTTGGAAATAAATAAATAATGAAACAAAACAAAAATTAGTGAATAGACCAGAATAGATAATGCACAAATGACTGATCCGATACAGTCAGGTCTTTTTAATTTTCATCTTAAAAACTAGGCTTATCATGATTAATATTATATCAAATTATTGTTCAATACATGACAGATATAATAATTATTTTTGGACGCCAATATTTACTAGTGGGAAATATTTTTCTCTATACTTCCATTAGATTTGAACTGCAAAAGTTTGAATTATGAACTTCTATGACTCATTATAGACACTTTTTATTTTATAATGATATTTCTGCTTTATGCTTTGGTGTCAGTATATTGTTTATCACCTATATTTACTTATTATGACAGGGTTATTATTCTGTTTTTCACTTATAGTATTGAGAATGTGCCTCTATGGCTAAATGACAGACTATGCACGGTTAACCAGGGTACTAGTCCATCCATCCATTTTCTTCCGCTTATCCGGGGCCAGGTCGCAGGGGCAGCAATCTAAGCAGAGATTCTCAGACTTTCCTCATCCCAGACACGTCCTCCAGTTCCTCCTGTGGGACCCCAAGGCATTACCAATCCAGCCAAGAGACATATTCCCTACAACGTGTCCTGGGTCTTCTCCGGGGCCTCCTCCGGTGGGACTCCCTAGGGAGTCATCCAGGAGGCATCTGGAACAGATGCCCGAGCCACCTCAGCTGGCTCCTCTCAATGTGGAGGAGCAGTGGCTCTACTCCACGCTCCTCAGGTGTGACCGAGCTCCTCACCCTATCTCTAAGGGTGACCAACCACCCTGTGGAGGAAATCCATTTCAGCCACTTGTAGTATACTAGTTCTTCTTTTTAATCATATTTGTACAATTCATCTGACCTTTCCATAGATATGTTTGACCCAAGATTCATGTGGAGCAAAAATAGTATGCACTCCAGCTAACTTCTGATCACTGTAATCCTGTTATGAGTCTGCCTCATCTTCCTATGGGCCCTTCTCTCCTTCTATCCACCTTCTCTCCTCCTTCCCTCCTGCAAAACCTCTCTGAAACGTCTCCTCCTCTGCGTCATGGTTCCTACATCCTTGGTTTGACAAGCCCCCCTAGTCTCCACTCCCTCCACTTGCCATGTAGAGTGTCTAACAAATCTTTGCAGAGAAGGCTGGTAAATGTTCATGGTAAATGGTCACATTTTTATATAATGTTTTTTCCACCTTTAAGGCATTCAAAGCCCTTTACATCAAGGAACCACTCACACACACACACCAATGTACACAGACACTGGGGGCAAGGTAGGTCTTACCAATGGTCAGTGGATCTGACCGCTCAACCAATAACATTTACATCAGGAGCAGAATTTGAACCATAAACCTTCAGATCAAAGGACACACGCACTACCAACTGAGCTACTGTCGCCCAGGCTCTGCAACTGTAGTGTTTTTTTTGTTTTTGTTTTTTTTCTGTAGTGTTTTTTTTATTGTGTTATGGCTGGCTCAGCTGCTCAACAAAGAGGGAAGACGGAGCGGAGTAAAAGTGCTCAAAATGTAATTTTGTTACATAAAAGCCATCAGACGAAGATTAATATTTGTGAGTGTAAGTATGAGAGGTGCGATTTAAGTGTGAGTGTGTTGCATAAAACAAAAAGACTAACATTTGCCAGAACAATATCTTGACATATGTGTTCTTAAAGGTCCTATATTACACAAAACTAACTCCTGTGAGCTTTAAACCATCTTAGAATGTTGTTACATCCTCAAAAACATACCCAGAGTTGTGTTTTGTGTCA
Organism: Periophthalmus magnuspinnatus; assembly: GCF_009829125.3. Lineage (NCBI taxonomy): Eukaryota > Metazoa > Chordata > Actinopteri > Gobiiformes > Gobiidae > Periophthalmus > Periophthalmus magnuspinnatus. The sequence goes on from NC_047143.1 coordinate 10,609,577, forward strand.
TTCACATGTTTGAGTAAGCCTTTATTATTAGTTTTTCTGCATCTCCAAAGCTCAAAATGGTCTGTTCCACCTTGTGATATCATGAAGCAGTAGTTTTCATGTTAACTGCTACTTTTACTTTTAGAGCGAAGGTGTATGGAGTGTAAAAACACAATGGAGAACTTCCTTTATTACCACATCACTCTGTTCTACATCACAAGGTAGTACAGAGTGTTTTGCTGGATGCTGGATTTGTGTGAATGAAGTAAATGAGTAAACAACAACATTATAACAGAGATTAGAAAATAGTGTAATATGGGCCCTTTAAGCAGCATTCAGACTCAACAAAAATTCAGCATCAAGTTTAGCAAAGTTTAGTCTTGTCTTGGCTAGTCCAGTCCTTCTACAATATGTTTCAAGCTTTTAAGATGGCATGTCTTGGGCGTTCATGCACCCAACATCAGAAGCCAGAATTTTACAATCTGAACTTTTGGAAAACAATTGTGGCGCATCAACGCGTTTCAAGTGTCTGCCCTCAAAGGAAGCTTGACACAACAGTCTGACTCAAACTCTTTACAGATCTGACCTGTAATTTGGCTTGGTTAGAAAAGTTTAATGATATGCTATGGAACACTCCAGGCAAAAGAAAAACATCTGAACTCATCTGAAAAGTTATTCAGTGAACATTTTGAGCTTTTAAGTAAAAAGTTTCAACCGTAATTTGTGTTGTCACGATACTGACATTTCAAACTTGAGTTCAATACTAAGGAATAAACTTGATGTTCAATACCAATTCCGATACCACAATTATAATAAAAAACACTCTTTCTTTAGACAAGATATCTACAACAATAGACAATAAAGAATACACTGTAATTGTATTTATAGATCTTAGCAAAGCCTTTGACACCATTGGCCATACACTACTTTAAAAATGGAAAAATACGGTGCCAGAGGAATTGCCCTCAGTTGGCGGAAAGCTATCTTCTGAATAGACTTCAGTATGTATATATGAATGATATAAATTCTGCTGAAAAAAAATATTACACATGGTTCCGTAGGGCTCTGTTTTAGGACCCAAATTATGTAATATGTACATAAATTATGTCTGTGAGGCAATGGACAATCTGAGCTGTATTTTGTTTGTTGCAAAATTGCTGCTATAATGAGTCAGGTTTCACTTCAGTTATTGTACAATAGTCTATTCCTACCATATTTGTGTAGAAATTTGGGGTAATACTTATAAATCTAACATCAAATCTATTTTTCTACTCCAAAATAAGAATAGTTAACCAAGCAGACTACCTCGTACCAACAAATCCTATTTTTGTTAAGTTAAAACACAACAGAAACATTTAAAAAGAGGTATAAACATTACTTTTTGAAAATGACAGAACTCAGGAATGATTCATTTGAAGAGCTGTGGTTTGTAGTTTTCCTTTTGTATACATATTGAGCCATATGTTGTAGAACTGATATGCTGCTTTTCTTGGAAATCGTGTGCGTTATTATTAAATAGGGTTAGGCATTTTAAGTACATTTTACTTCAGCCTAAACCCTTTCAGACATGATAGAAATGTTATGGACAACCTTAAACAAGTTGAATAATGTTTGATTTTGAACGTAATGACCAAATAAAATATCAAACTACAATAGAATGGGATTTTTAACATTAAATTGAAGTAATGTTTATTTCGGTCCTGTGTATGTGACTTTTTCTTTTTTTTTTCCCGACCCTAACCATTCTTTTTTTAGTTCTTGCTTAGTGTGGGTTTAGTTCTGGTTTAGTCCGTGAAACTGCAGAAGTTAGTTGAGTCCCCAAAGTCCCTAAAGCTAGACCTTATTGTTATTCACCTTTGCAGAGATTTAATCAAGTCTTCAAATATCATCAGGTCATTGTACTTTAAACTTTTTTCTTCTTCATTTCTGTAACAGGTTGTGGCGAAATGATTCTCTCTATCCTGTCTCCCTTTCAATCCTCCTCTCTCCTCACACTTCCACTCAGATAAAGCAGTCCATTTGTCAGACATGTCAAGGCACTAACCACGAGCCGTACCCCCAAAGCGAGTGTGCGTGCCTGGGCTAAAAGCGTGAACGCGGAGAGCCCAGTGAGCCATGGGGAGCCGGAGAGTTAGCGCGTTTAGCTAGCGAAAAGAACAGCATAATTAGTAGCGCAGTCTGATTGAGAGATGACTTTGAAGAAATAAGGCATGAAAGTTAAGGTTACAGTTGGAAATACATTTCATCTTTCGAAAAGGAGTGCGCACCGGTAATTTGATGATAATAACTAGGGATGGAACAATGTGATTTTTTTTTTTTTTCTTGAGCCGATACCAATATCCAATATTTAGCCTGTTGCTGTGATAACCGATATTTGTCTATACCAATATTTAGCTTCTAAAATCCATAGTGAGCCACTTAAACTTATCTTAAGCTAAAGTAAAGATCACTAATTAACTTTGTAAATCTACAACAATATAACACAATTCCATTTATTTTTTTTACTCATTAGTCTGCCCAAAAACGGCACTCAGAGAATGGGGCAAAAATTATAAGTACTGAACATCGGTATTGACAACGGCGAATACTAGAACCGATATCAAGACCATCCCTAATGATACCTGCTTATTTCATGCAATATTCTTAATTGTAGGCTTTTATTACATGTCTATTTTAATACATTTGCTGTACTTTCTCTGAACAGAAACGTTGTGGTTTAAATGTCTGTTTTTTTATTCTAAACCTTAATAACTAACACTTTATTAGACATCAGCAAATCCTTCTTTATGATCCATCAAGACCTTGTACAAAATTGGAATGTTTGGTGTATGTAGCTGCTATTTTTTTGGTAATCTGTATGTCTCTATAGGAGAAAAAGGCTTTTGAAATTACAAAGTCCCATAAAAAACTATAAATACAAGTTGATTAAATGAAGATGCAGATTGGACAATGTTGTTGGTTCAATGCGAAAGGTCGTTTTAAAGAAGACAAATTATGCTAAATTTACTTTTTTATTAACCATATTACACTGTTGTCCCCTCAACAAAAACATATCTGGAGTTGTATTTTTGTTTCATTCACGCTTTAATCCAAACTCATCTTCTCTGCACACTCAAAAATATTTTGTTTGCATTTTGCTTGGATTGTTGCGACACAGGTAAAACTCTAAACTAGACTTCTCTTATGCAGTTTTTAAGCCCATAAACTATCACTGGACTCATTCTGAGGTCATATTGTGTTCCCTACCAACGCCTGGTTGTATTAGCCAAACATTCACGGGGGATAAAGACTTTTGTTTACTTTGCAGTTTTTCATTCTCGTTGCTGACAGCAGAGGGAGCTCCAGCATCTAAACAGAGGAGCAATGTATTTTAAGTTAGAAAATGTGAAATACTTATTCTAATCTGACCAAAAGCATGTTTAAAGGGGGGAAATAAACTCACAAGAATACATATGTGTTCTTTACAAAGGGGGTATTATGTAATTTTTTTTTTTTTTTTTTTCCCATCCATACATCTTTGAGTAATATAATCATCTCTCCCAGGCCCTATTTATGGTCACCTGTAACTTTCTATCCTCAGGCCACAAACCTTTATCACCCATGCTTACACACAACACATAAATATACAAAAGCATGATACAAAACTGCACTCTACAACTTCACAAGTGGGATGCATGCTTACTGTAATGTGATGGTGCTCTGAAGGGGAGTGACTTAGTATGGGGAGCAAAGGAAGGGGTGGACCCAGGGAAACTTATAAAACATGTTAATACATTGTTTTAAGTGAATATAGCATTTTCAAAACAATAAAAGTTAACATGGTGATGTACATATGTTATGGGTTAGCAGTTAAAATCCCATAGAAGTAAAATACCCCCTCTTTAAATAAATACTGGGAGCAATTTTTTCCCTAATATTTCATCTCTTCTTTATTTCCTCCCAAAGTGCATCCATTCTCCCTCTGTTCTCCTCCCCTCCCTCTGTACCACAGCGCTGGGGTCATAGTGCTAATTGTCCACAGCGCAGGTCCATCTCACTCCCACAGACCAATGTGCCAGACCATTCCCGCACGCTAACCTTTTCTAAGCTAACATCTCCCACAACGCAACGGGCCGCTGCCACCCAGGGTTCAAAGGTCATCCCTTTTTAAACAAAAGGCTAACGCTAACGCCCATGCTACAGTCACACGCACAAGTATGGGAGCGCTAATGACACTGAGTAATGCAGGCAGGCTTTGGGCTAATTAAAAGCATGCGCTGTACATTAATTATGGTTAGCTGCCGTGGTTACAGTTAATTGAGTGCGGCGGATCTTTGACCTTGATACGACAAGCTTTTTATGTTCGGAAAAATGACACTTGACAATGAGAAAATGTTTGAAGTGTCTTTGTGGTTGGTCAGAGGTGGGTGTACGAAGTTACTTAGGTACAACTAGGCCTATTTAAACAGGAGGTATTACTCAGAATCCTTTTTTTTAGCTTACTACCATGTTATAATGTTGTTACCTCATCAAAAAAACATGCCTGAAGAGCTTTTAGATATCATCCATGCATGTTTTGAGCCGTATTTGAATCCTATGTACAGTTAGCAGTACAGTTCTGTCCAATGCTCAGCCCACAAGCCTACTTACCGTACCCATGCTCACAAAATACACAAATACACAAAAAACGTGATACAAAACTGTACACAGTAGCGATGTGCTTTTGGCTCTTTTATGGGATCCGAAACTTTTGGATCTATTCATATAAAGAGCTGTTCAAAAGACTGGCTCTTTCTCTATTTATTTTTATGACAGAAGCCAGTGTAAAAACACATTTTATCTACAAACTAATCACAGAGAAGACTCAGTTTGAGAGTGTATTTACCCTTTTAAATTATGCAGATTCTAAATAAAATGTTGTACTACAATAACAATAGTAAAAAAAAAACTTAAAAAAACTGATGTTGTCTGCTTTGTTTCTGTGCTGATTCTTGTGTCTGTTCAGCGTTATTCAGTGTACGAATGCATACAAAGTAGAAGAAGAAAAATATGGTTCTTTTCAAAAATTAGATCTGTGTGTTAAACATGAATAAATAAAACACAACTCCAGGTATGTTTTTGGTGAGGAAACAAAAATTGCATAATATAGGCCCTTTAATGTATAATAAAAAAAATAATAAATAAATAGGCCCAACTATATAGCCTCGGAGTACTCCAACTTGGCAGGCTAAGTAAGAGTATTTAATATCGCTGAGTGATAAACAGTCAGTTCAATCGTAATATAATTTCATCCAACAAATTGCTTGCTCTAAAAAATGTATTTAGTTAGGACATATAGTATTTGGTCTTCAATTGAAACAAATGAGGAGAGAAACTGGATTGTGGAGACTTAAATCCAAAGTTATGGAACACAAGACATAAGATATAAAGAGACTGTGGCTCTGACTCAGAGCGTTCACCTTAACAAGAGAGCCATGATGCCTCTGCAGTACCATGTGCTCTTACTGGCGAGGCGCTGATAAAAATGTGCCTTTTTAGATTTTATTTCACATTTTACAGTATTTTAGTTGATAGCATTAACTATCAATGACAATGACACCTTCATTGTCAAAACCTGATTTCGTCAGATCTCACAAGCTAAGCAAGGCTGGGTCTGACTAGTACATGGGTGGGAGATCGTGGGAATTCCAGGTGCCACAGCATCACTTCAGTCAGGCTGTACCACCAAAGAATGTGCTGGTAAATAATGCGCAAAACTGTAAAGTGACTATGCGTTATATAAGCCTAAGGCACCATTATTATTATTTATTACTATTATTATTGTATCTTGCCATCTCTGTTTTTAAAAATCTTCTGTCATTTCCTTACCCACCTGTTTTAAACAACCTTCTCTTTCAATTATATTTAGCATCTTTACCACAGTCTATTCTCTGTATTTGTTGCTAATCATGTTATTATGCAGCATTAGCCTTCCCATTCCCTCCAGAGACATATTGTTTCTCAGCGGTGTCTATCCGGAACAAATCTGGCAACACAATAATATTCCAAAAATAAATCTACCGGAGAACGTTCTTAGCAATATCTGGCAACAACTCAAGATAATAATTAGATTTTCTTTTCTTTTTTATGATGGATGTTAAAGGTGCACCATGTAACGTTTTAGATTTGTCTTCATGTAGATGTTATTGCTTTGTCTATAATATTTTGCATGGGATTAAACTGCTCAAAAATAGTGTAACTTTCTCTCCTGTCTTCATGGAGATACATTTAAAGGTCCTATACCTAATTTTTACTAATTTTAAAGCGTTTTACTGTCCGATAATGAGGAAATGGATGTAAGCATGCTAGTTGTTGTTAGCAAAACTCTGCACTGGTCTCTGAGGGTTGTGGAAAGCGCTTATATAAAGTCATTTTGGTGAATAATTAGGATACTCAGAATGCATAAGGTAAGTGATGAATAACTTCACTTACTGCTGCAAACTGTTTAAAATAAACTCTGTGTCTATTACATTTTTAAGACAGTAAAAATCAGGTCTAGAGCCTTTAATGCCATTCCAAAGCGGTAACGTCTCCATGGAGAAAAGCAGATGCCAAACCCTTTAGCAGAAAAAGTTATTGTTTATGCATATTAAATAGTTGTGTTGTTTACTAGCATTTTAGTTGTACAGTGCGATCTGGCTGAGGTGTGGGGAGCAGAAGGTGGCCATATGCGAGTGGGAGGGAGGGGGGACTATAAAATTCTCACCCATAAACATAAACACACATACAGATGGAGAGTGTATTTGGGAAGGCCAAGCTGTTCTGTCACTAAGTTAAATACATCACAGTTTCTTCCCATAATGATCATATTTTAAAGGGTAACTTGTACAAACCTGAAACATACAATGCAGACAAACCTTAACTTAACAATGAAGAACGTGCTTATATGCTTAACCCATTCACCAAGGGTTTTGTGGTTTGAATGACATGATTACTCTCCGTATTACTGGCTACACTGACAAGGAGCAAAGGTGGTGAATGTATAGTTCTCTTATGGGTTGTTGTAAATTTCACCAAACCAGAGCCCCCAAAATTCACACCAACTATGAAACAAATCAAATAAACAGGTCTCGTCAGGGAGAAAAACAAATGCGGTCCCATGCAGCGATGGCACTAGCACATGGGGGTGTGAAGGTGTAGATGCCTGGAGCTCTTGCCAGATGTTACTGGTTAAGGAGGGGACCGTTCATGGAGACAGAGGAGTGGGAGGAAGAGGGAGCAGAGGGAGAAGGGTGAGTGGGATTAAGGGGAGGTGAACGCAAACAGACCCGTGCTGCATCTTTTGGCAATTGGCTCTATTTTTGCACAAAGTGTAAATAGATGCAAAACAGTGAGTGTCAAATGTGAATTTTTTGAGAAAATGAACTGGTACAAAAAAAAAGAAAGGCATATGTAAAAGGTGTTTATGCCAGTTTTCCTTTGAAGGTGTCTGCCACCCGCTTTGCCTGGAATGTTCCACGATATGGCATGAAACGTATCTATCATCCATCCAATTACAAATGTTTTTATACAAACATCCATTCTTACTGTGGGGGCTTACCTCTCCACAGATCTGACCTGTAAGTCTGCCTGCTGACTTATCTTGCTTGTCTCCATGGAGATATATGACATTCATATTTTACTATTAAACATTCCAGGCAAAGCAATAACATCACCATGGAGACAAAGCAGATGGCAAATACTCCACTATAAAAGTTACACAGTCCCTTAAGAACATGTTCAACTAGTCATATTGTATACATGTCAACTTAGACACTAGCAGGTTTAAGCTTTGTTTGAACCAATTCCCTCCATAGTCCTTGCTCCCTCTGCTGGCAAATGTGGTGTTTTGCATGATGAAAGTCATGGATAGTACCTGTGGCTAATATTTATCATAGTTTTACATGAGTTAAGTATCTGTCTAAAATGCAGAGACAATTTATGCACAAGGAAAGCATTGGTCTGACAGCTTTGGCTTTCATTTAACAAAATAAAGGTGTTGTCATAACTATTGTGTAATTTAGACAGGTTTTGGCCCTGTTAACCTTATGGTTGCTAGGTAACAGAACTGGAATTACATCCTCATATGTAATATCTGCTGTCTGTGTCCAGTCAGGAAGTAAAATTATAAACTTCATCAAAATAAAACAAAAAAAATAGGCAAGATTTTTTGTCAAGTCTTAAAATAATAATAATCTTTTTCTTTCTTTATCTTTATTTATACAGGGGAACCCATTGAGAGCACTTGGGCTCTTTATTTCATGCCCTGTTCAAAATGCAATACAGAAAAAAACAACTAAAGAAATAAGTATATAAGTCCATATTAGCCTTATTCTGGAAGTTGCCATGGGCGCTGCCATTGCCGTTAGAGTTGTATTATTTTGCATGAGGCTGCCGAGCATCACAGCAAATGAGTTCTATATGAACTACAAGGCTGTTTTGAAAACAACAGGTGCATTGTAGACGTGTTGGGCACATAGACATTGAGCATTTTCCACAAATCAACCTATTTTATATCATATTTTAGCGGCAAAACTTTTCCCAAATTCTCCATTGAAATTAATGAGATTCCCACCTAACCGGAAGTGCCACCACAAAGAATGTTGTATCTACGGAAAGAGTGGACAGGGCCATATCCTCTTTTGCTTTTGCTTGAAGTGTATTCCATTTTTGAGAAGCAAAACAGCTAAAGGCCCTCTTTCAGTAAACTATGATTTACTGAAATGAGTGGTGTAACCCATGGTTCAAGTGTGGCCTGGTTTGTGGTTTGAATGACACTTTGTTCCATTGACATAGAAAGAATAAAGTGTAGCCTCAGGCCCACTACAGAAAACATCTTATACTACAATAGGACTAGTGTGCATACTGAGTCAAGCAAGAAAGATACAGTTATATGAAACAAGTCATGAGCCTAACTTCACTAGACACATTCCACTAACATGACATTTTGTAGGTTTTAGTCATGTTTTTATGTTGTTTATACCTCAAAAACATACTCGTTGTTGCATATTGACTATTTATCATATTAGCTGAATTCCAAGCAACTAAAATCAGGTTGCGCTCCTCCATGTAAAAGTTACTGGACCTTCACCAGACTCACGATAATTTCAGTACTTAAAGGCATTGTACCTGTTCCAAATCAAAAACGTATTCCTCGCTTACTTTATGTATTCCGAGCATCCTAATTATTCACAGCGATGAGTTTACAAGCGCTCTTTATAACTTTCAGAGACCATTAATGCTCACAGTAATGCCCCACTTACTCATTCTTAGAGAATAAAACACTTTATAATTAGATGCAGACAGAACGCAGCAGACTTATTTTGACCTCAAGAGCTGCTTATATAATGTATCTGTACTGGGGCAAGACAAATTTAGCTCAAACACATGAGAAAAAAACTAACAAAAAACAACAACAACAAAAAACAGGGACAAGCCCTTGAAACTGCACTGACTTCACAGCTATATGTTTGTGTCATGTTAAAAATAGCAATGCTGCTATGTTATCTTTTCAAAAAGTGTCAGTCCCCACTGATATGAGTGGGGGTGTCCACACATTTTACTAGAATATCCTACAGTATGACATTAAGTATAGCTCCACGGAGACAAGCAAGTGATGCCACCAGGACACCAGGTCAAGTTACAAGTCAGATCTGCGTTGAGGTAACCAAACAATAAGAATGCTTGTTTTTGAAGGGATTTTATTTTAAAGCTTTGCAATATTCAAGGCCAGTTGATGCTACTAACCAAGAGGTGGACCTTCCATCAGAAACGTTACATAGTGCAACTTTAAATAAAAAATAATAATAATAAAATAAATACAATTGTTATTTTTAGTATATTGTTGAAGGCTTAAAGAGGGGGCCTACATCATCCATGTTTCCACATGACAAGTCTCCATAAATATACAAAAACATGCAAAACGGCATACGAAAGCTTGCAAAACTTCACAAACCTCATGCAGTGCGCAATAGTTTGCATGCTGATGGTGTTTTGCTCTCAAGGGAGAGTGACTTGAGTGACCTATAGGGACTTATACCCCATATAAGTAAAATACCCCCTTAAAATAGTGCGTGGAGTTGTGTTTTTTATTAATTTAACAAAATCAACAAAGGTATCCAGGATTATGAAATAGAGTTATAATAAAGCATAACGCAAGTAGGCCAGTAACGCAATCTCTCACGCCAATAGTGAAAACAGAACAGGTCAGCTTGGTTTTGACAGCTCTAAATCTCCTTTCACCTTTACTCACCTAATTACCTCCTGCATATAAACCCAGTACAGAGAGAGCAAACATAGGCTTATAAAGATAATCCTGCAATGTAAGCTAGTTCAATACAACCGCAGAGCTAGCACGATAAATCTTATGAATTTTAATAGCTGTAGTATGACACGCATGTTTGGAGTGGCTGCTCAAAGTGATGATGGCACCGTAAAGCACTCCGCAGTCAATTATAGTCTATTGTCTAAACAAAGAGTACAGGGGTTGGAGAGCTTTCAATGCGCAGATAGAAAGTAAATATATAAATGGCAGAGTGAGCAGCCACAATGCACATAAATGAGATATGAAATGAAGTTAGCGAAGCATTAGAATTAGCATATAAGGAATAACTGCATATACTTATGTAAGCTGGAATTTTAAAACAGACTAATTATGCAAAATTGACTTTTCAGAGCTTTTACCCATGCTATAGTTGTTTCCCCTCACCTGACGTTGTATCTGGAGTGACTTGTGCATGTTTGAGCAATCTTTAATCCCTTATTTAGCCAATTAAGTTCTGTTTTCACTGTCACCAGCATATACTGCTCTGTGCTAATTTTGTTAAACAATTTTATTTACTTACTTGGTGATTCAAATAAGACTCAGCAGGGTCTCATTGTCATTGTGGTACAAATGAAAAGAAATCTGCAGCTCTCTAGCATGATCTGCAGTTATCCATCAGAGGTGCTGACAGCTACATCTACTACTATTGATGACATTTCCAGCAATGTTAGCTCCCATTGGGAGCCACAGTTTTCTAATGCAGACGTCACTTGTTTCTTTTATTAAGTTGTTTTAGACTAATATTGCAATAATGGTCCACAGGTGCCATATATTATAATTATATAGCAGACACAAACACAATAGGTCTTCCTTAATATACATTTTGTGCGGGAAGGAGAAAACTAATTAGCTTCTTTTGTAGCTGTTTTGCGATGGTGTAGTAAAGTCCTTGCCATTAACTCAAAAATTGGTAGTTAAATCCTCAATCCAAAAAGGGCACACTGGTGTTGTATCCTTTGGCAAGATTTTTCATTCTTCTTCAATTGATTAATCGTCATATTTTATTTTATTTAAGCTTTATTTAACCAGGTATAATGTTTGATAACTAATTCTGATTCACAAACATTACTTGGCCAAGAGGTCTTGCTTATTTTTCTATAATTCAATATATTGCCCACTCACAGCTGCAGTGGGGTAGACTTTTAGGAAGCGAGGCTGCCAAACTGCCATGTGCCCCTCCAATCAACACCATTCACTCACTCATCTCTACAAAAGCCAAGAAGGTCCTGCCCAAGAACACAATAACACTGCTCTGAACTACAACTAACCAGGGCTCTAACTACAGCAGTACACACCACACAAAAGCTACCCCAATGTCATAAGAAAAGTGTTAATCATTGAACAATGAAAAGCTAGTCCGATGTCACAAGAAAAGAGTTTGTGAACAACAGTGCTGACTTTGGCTATGGGATTGTGATGATAAAACAAACAAAAACACACACACGAAATGGCCGCCACACTTCTTTCTTTCTTTCTTTATTTACACGTGGGCTCTCTTTTTCATTTTTCATTTTTCCTGTTCAAAATACAATACAGTAAAATAGCTGAAATACAATACAATAAAATAGCTGAAAGCCCTTTTTTTTCTTTTTTCTAGTAGCATAAAGTTCTGCAATGTTTGTTTTCTGTTACCTTTAGCCTTGAAATATCTACAACTGTGCATTCCTTTGCTGCAAAACATCCAAATGACTCACATCCTCCATACCCTAGTGCTTCCCAAAAAGGCTAGCTAGAATCTGACGCCGGATCATGGCGCAGAAACACCCAGGCTGTCACTGCATCATGCACACCACCGCTAACAGCCTCGCCTGCCAACTCGTTCTCACACACATTTACACTGAAAGCTGTTAGCCGCGGTCGGGGAGCAGGTGCTAGCTAGTGCGGCACGGTGCTAAGGCCAGACACTCGCTCCATGTGGCTGCCAGTTTTCGGCGTTCTACCCGGCAACCGTTCGCAACTTCTGTTAATGATTTTCAGATTGGTAGGTGGCGAAAATCCATTATGGGATGAAGAGGAATATAAGAGGTTCTGGTACAGTCTTGGGTGCATTCTACAAACATATGGTTAGAGCTTAGAATGACAAGTCAAGCTAATCAAATTATGGCTGTTTAATTGGGTTAGCTTGGGAAGAAGAACTGAAAATTACATGGGAGGAAATTACAGTATTAATGTGTAAAAATGGAGGGATTGGAAAGTGGGTGTTTGCTGCCATTTTTAAAAGTACCATATGCAACTTTTTTGTTGAGGTTTAGCCATCTGCTTGTCTCCATGGCGATGTAATTGCTTTGCGTTGAATATTCTATAGTATGGTACGGTATTAACTCAATTTCAATGAAGACAAGCACGGTGCTACAAGTCAGATCTGTGGAAAGGCAACCAAGCTTAGTATGAATGTATGCTTTTAAAGGTATATTCAAACAATTAAAACAGTAAATTGAATAAATGCAAATGTTAAATGCCGTATTATGTAACATTTCGGGCAAAGCGATCACATCTCAATGGACACAAGCAGGTGGTGGACCGCTCACAAGAAAAGTTATAGATTGCACATAGTTTATAACCAAAGTATATTGTTTTCCCATATATCTAGATAGAAATTTTATTGACACAGTTTCAGTTTTTGAAATATTTTTTTTAGAAGTAGTCTTAAGTTCTAAAAATCCTTAGTCCTTCCCTGGCCTTCTTCAGATCATTAAAACTATCAAATTATCTTTACCACAAAACATATCTGTGATTTACATATTGACACTAGCCATGCAATTTCAACATGCTACATTACCCATTCTCATCAGAAGAGGGCCACTATAATTAGTGTTAAAAAAAATTTCATAATTCCCTCTACATCATAATGATGTCACAAAGTAATTCAATTGTAATATGATGCAACAATAAAAATCATGTTAAGAATTAACATTACAATGTTGACTTCTCAATCATACGCAGCCATTTGTACATGGTAACAGTCACATGGTAACAGTCAGTGATGGTTCATGATGGTCTGGGCTTCATTATTCAGACATATGGGCCAAGGTTAGAATACCAATTATTCTAATCTAATTATTTAGCCATCCAGTCAGGTTCTCTTGATTAACAGCCTTGTATAAGACAATGGAGCGCTTCATGGTTGTCTAGAGGGCAATTGTTGTTGAGATATCAAATCATTCAAAGAGCCTATCATTTCATAACTGAACTGGAGGATAGGTCAGTTTGATGGTAGATCTAAGAAAAAATGAACAAACAAACAAAAATGTTTAGATATGTTTTTTTAAAGGTGCACCACATAACATTTCTGAAGCAGGGTAAACTTATCTTTGCATGGAATGTTCCACGGTATGGCATTAAACTTATCTATTTTGCATTCATTCCTCCAACTTGGCCCAGCAACATCTGTTTCTCTCCATGTCTCCATACTGTGGAACATTCAAGGCAAAGTAATTTTGTTTATGTATTTGTTTATTTCATTTCATTCGTTTATCTTTATGTATACAGGGAGAGCCCAATAAGAGCACTCTATTTTTCATGAGCACCCTGTTAAAATGCCAAGCAGTACAAACAAAACAAATAACTACATAGGTCCATTTAAACATTACAAACAGGTGCAGGTGTGATTATAAAAGTTTATCACCAGATTATTAAAGTGCATTAGTGGCACCAATGTATCCAGTTTTGCTTGTCCATGGGAAGCAAAATAACCATAAGCCCCCCAGCTTTTAGACGTAGACTATCATGAGATTGTGTATTAAAAGTTCCTGTATCAAAGTTAAAGAAGCAAGTGAGATATTCAGGCAGTCTATCAAGTAGCCCCTTATAAATAAATTTTATAGTGTTGTTCTCTTCTGACAGATAGCGATGCCCAACCTACTTTTTCATTGAGTGTACAGTGATGGGTTTTAAATTTATCACCTATGAAACGAAGGGCTGAGTGAAAGAGTTTATCTAAACGTTCAAAGTAGAGGCTGAAGTCTGCAGGTGTATTATATCTCCATAATCCAGTACAGAAAGAAAGGTTGCACTATTTCTTTTCTGTAATTCAATGGGTTACAAGATTTGTTTCTGTAATAAAATTGACTATTTTGATTTAAACTGTTAATAATTCTGAGATATGTATTTTAAAAGATACATTTTCATCAAGCTAGAACCCAAAATATTTATAGGTGGTGACATTCAATCAATGTACCATTTAGTTTATACAGATCTGTAGCTTGCACATCACTTAAATCTTTTTTTTTTTTTTTTTTTTTTTTTGTAAAAAACAAAACAAAAAACATACACACGTTTTATTTGCATTCAATGATAATTTAAGACTTTTGAGGGAATTTTGGGTTTCATTAAAAACTTGCTGCAATTTTAAAATTGCCTGATCAGCATAAATATAGTAAAAAGTAGCGGGCCCAAAACTGAGCCTTGAGGCACTCCTTTGATTAAAGTTAAAAGTTCAGTTTGAAAGATAATTATGGAAACAATTACATGTAGCAGTCCAATTCAATATCCTTCAGGTGCTTCAAGGGGTTTTTATGATCTACTGAATCAAAAGTTTTAGTTAAATCAATAAACAGAGCTACACAATCTTATTTATTCTCAAGGGCTGTGAAATTGTCAATTAAAACTTTTGTGGTTGCTGTGACAGTACTATGCCCTTTTCTGAAACCTGATTGATAAGACTTCAAAACGTAGCATTTATTTAAATAAATTGTAACTTGATTAGCAACTAACTTTTCAAAAACTTTGAACTACTATTTGAATTGATAAATTAAAAATAGGCAATAGAGGTTGAATTAAATATGGGGCAGCTGGTGATATACGTTTTTGATCAAGGTCATCAGCTTCCATGGACTTTGTGTTTATGTAACAGAGTGCAACACCCCCACCAAAAAAGTTACATACTGGACTTACTGATGGCAAAACTCTGCTCTGGTCTCTAAGCGTTGTGGAAAGTGCTTATAAACTCATGGTGGTGAATAATTAGGGTGTTCAGAATGGCATAACTTAACTAAAGAATAACTTTGGACCACTGCAGACCGTTTTAAATGAACAAATTCTCTTTTTTCACATTTTTGAGACATAAAAATCAGGTACAGCAACTTTAATCTCTATACCATATTTATAATAATAATAATAATAATAATAATACCAACAGCAATAATAATAATAATAATAATAATAATAATAATAATAATAATAATAATAATAATAATAATAATAATAATAATGCTATATGTTTACTATACCAAAAATCGATTGTTATGAAAAGTATCCGAGTACCAATGTTCTAAACCAGGACATTATAGCTCAGCTTTGGCTTGGTTCTGCAAACATATGTTCCAAGGTCACGATCATTGTTATAGTTGATCAAATTCAGTCGTTATAGAGTTAAATTAGCCTGATTAGCTACCCCATAAACGAAAGGCACTTTATGGTTCCCTTCTGCGGGTCTCAAAGGGCATATTTCCTCATCTAGTGCTATAAAGATTATGGGTTTTGGAGCAAGGGATTTGTCCTTTCTGTGAGCCCAGGGAAAAAAAAAAAAAGAAAAACAGACCTAGAATACATACACAGGGGGTGAGATTTAGAAAGCAAGTGGACGTGTATTGAGCTTTCAATATATCTGAGTTCCAAATCGTACCCCTAGGATGAAAAGGGAGCAAAAGTAGGGCTAAAGGGATTGCAAAACAAAAGCTGTAGTAGTAGACAGCCTTAGAGACTGATGGTGATGACAGCTAGATCTGCCTTATGCTTAAAGGGGATATATGTGTATGTGTGTGTCTGAGTGTGTGTGTGTCTAGGTGTTCTAGGAAAACCAACATCTTCATGAAAACAGAAAAGTTACATAGTATCCCTTTAAAATAGTCTGAAAAAACACCATATATATATATATATATATATATATATGTATATATATGTATATATATATATATATATATATATATATATATATATATATATATATATATATATATATATATATATATATATATATATATATATATATATATATATATATATATATATATATATATATATATATATATATGGTGTTGGTATGGTATGTAAGTATATATACTTTTCTGATAGATTGTCTACCACCTCCTTGTTTTCATGAAGACGTTGGTTTTCCTAGAATGTCCACAGTATGGCGTTAGCCTTATCTAACTCCATTCAGCCAAGAAAGTGACCCCGCCCCATTAAAGGTAAGACCAGTGCAAAGGTGACCTCACATACATGTTTATAACGTACTTTGAGTGATAGAACACCTTTAATTCAATAAATGCCCAATTTAATGTCATGCTGTGGAACAATCCAGGAAAACAACTTAGTGGAAACAGGCAGACTTAACCTAAAAAGCATTATTTTATAATTTGTTGTTTCTGTTTTGGTTTTTGGTTAACCAACAATGCCAACAGGTATTGTTCTCCTCATTTTAACAGTATCTGCTATGGCCTGTAATCAAGTTGACATTACATGATTGAAAAGAATCTCCAATTATTGAAATAAATTCCCCTCAAAAAATGTAAACCCTAACGTCTGAGAGCTGAGAATTCAAGTGTTGGCATTATTTTTGGTTTGCAACAGAGATGTATTGGACATTACCTTCTAAAATAATAAGACACATGTCATACACCAGGTATAAAAAAAAATACTTTTTTATCATAATATATCTCCTTTAAAATGTGACTTTTGGTCTTTTATACCATCCTCCTTTCTAAACCACTGGACTCTGGACTATGGCAGAGGATCAAACGTGCTGTCTTATTCATTTTTCATGGCTCCGCAGTGAGGAAGAGGAGGAGGAGCACGGCCGGGGGGATGAAGAAAAACACAACAGAGTAACCCAGTTTAGCACTAGCACACGAGGCGGCCTAACGAGGGACGTGCATAAAAACTATAGCCCTTTAATTGCATGGAGGAGAAGAGGAGCAACCCAGGGGCAGGGGTAAAGAACAAAGGGGACATAGGGCAGCCTTGCCGTGTAGACTGTTGCAATTTGCCACCAAGAGTTGACAAATCTCTATCGTATAAGAAAACAGCAGCTTGTATGTATGTTTGATGATATGCAAGCGCCTTGGTTTTGTTTTTGTTATTGTTGCACTATAATATTCATCTCCAGATATTTTGTACATAGAGCTAGGCAATGTTACAAAAAAAAAAGTCTGGATTTTTCCAGTGGTATTGTCGCCTGGGACCTAGAATGCACACTTCTTCAATACTTCATACCGGTGAATCTCCCCATTTTCAGACAGTGTGATTGACAGGTGGATTAGCCAATCAAGGGACATGCATGATTTCTACAGAATTGATGAGCGAACTGCTAAAATCTGTTTATCTGAGAGAAATTTGATTTTATTTGTAAATGATAGATGACCAATGAGCTCCTTCTGGCTTTAAATGTGACAGAGGGAGTGGAGATCAGGCTGATATACCTCTATATGAAAGGTATCATTCTGGATTTGCTTGTTCCTTTGCTTCCCTGATCTTGTAATGTATCTTTTGTGCTTTGTAACAAAATTCAAGCCACAGTATTCAGCTTTTCAGCCTAAAATAGACTTTTTTTTTTAATTGCTGTGAAAAACATGCATACTTACTATGAGCAGGCTTACACCACCACAAACTTGACTCTTGTTTCCATGGAAATGTTGTTCCTTGGAGTACAATCTTCCACAGTATGACATAAAATTTATCAATCTCCATGGAAAATGTTCCAATTAATTACATAACAAAGCTTTTCCTACATCAAAAATACACCTGAAGTTTTGATTCAATCATGAAAGTTGGAGCAGTATTTAAATCTTTTCTGTGTCTCAGTGAGGGTTGAACTGGGGGTTATTGAATATTTATTAGTGTGATTATGCATATCAAATGTGTCAAATATTAATACCATTTTAGCTTCACATCAAAAGAAAAAGATGGATTATGGAATTACCCCATATAGGTTTAAACACATTCTAGCAGATTTGGACCTCATGTTTGATGTAGGATTTGGGCTGTTTATGTCGTGTTTATCTGTGGGATTGCCTTGTGTATCCTGTTAAACATGCAGGAGGCTGTTATCTTGTGACGCAGGGTTAGGCTCTTTGATGTCAGTGATCTGCTTTTGACCAACACAAGGAATAATTCTTCTTTAAGACGATCTATGCTATGTATCACTGTGCATTTAGCTATGTATGGTGTTTATAGAGATATTATGCTTTTGTCTACAAGATATTTTTAATCTATGACACTCGTGGATCAATATTGATCGAAAGTGACTTCATAAAAGAAATAGGTCAGCTGACTTACATCTTAGAAAACTGCAATGCCCAATGGGAGTAGACATCGCCGTAAACACCATCACACCAAAGAGTTGGCATAGGATATGGATCACTGCACATCATGTCACGCAAAAGACTTTTTTTTTTTTTTGTAGCAAAATAACTACACTGTGTATCACCACTTAACAAAATGAAATTGGAGAACAAACAAAGTACAAAGAAGTGGGTGTTTACTATGGACGGTGAAAATGGGGGTTGGCAGAAATATGTGGTCTTGAAAATAAGCGATTCAAGATTGTTCAAATATGCTCAAACACGGTTAAAAGCTCTAAAAAGTCACTTTAAAAGGTCACTTTGCATTCTTCAAATTGATTTTTTAAAATTTTATGTATTGATTTTATTATAATTTTTTTTTCATATAATTGCAGTTAAGCAGCACATATATTACAATTCTGAATCAGTTCAAGCTCGGTTGGAGCAAAGATACTCTCTAAGTAAAATTAACTATAGCAGGGGAGTTTCAAGCTTAATTTTAATACAAAACTCATTGGTATTGGATACTGATACAAAATGCTGTTGGATTAATTGGTATAAGATTGAAACAAAAATCACCGGTATTGGCCATTACCAACACCTAGACCTAGAGTCTAAATATTGAAAACCTTTGAGAATGCCTTAACACCACTTGTATTAGCATCAAGATAAGTATAACCAAATGAGCACTATTTACTGTGAGGAAACAACATAAGAACTTTCAACTCAGTACTCAAGACTTCAGAATTGAACATCAAAAACTTAACTGCCATTATGACAGAAGGCAGAAATATGTATTTATTTAAACCTTATACAGTGCATTCATATTACTTAACCTTTTTTAGCCTGGCAGCTTCTTAAGTAGGTCTCTTCAGCTCTCTCCATGGGCCCAATCTCCCATCGCCCCCTTAGATCCTGCACAGAAACGAGTGAACCATTCTGAGACGCAGCACCATCAGACTTCCTGCTGAAATCCACCCAACATCTACCCCAAATCACATCTTTAAGTACAGTGGAGAGCTATGGGGGAGGAAAGAAGACTCACATTAGAAGTTCCAATACGGCAGAGTGACAGCAGTGACAGCCAAAAGACAAAGTATTTGAGAAAGTCGGGAAGAAAAGCGTAAAAGTAAAAGTTTTTGTGGCGTTTTACAGAAACCTGCAGTTTTTTTAGTCCTGCCAGTAAAAACAGACCTCATTCAGTCAATCACTGCAACGACCGGCACCAATGCCTCCTCTGCAGCGGACAGGAAGAGTGCTGAATTTTGGAAAAGAAATCTAAGATTTGAAATGAAAAAATGTAATTAAACTTGCGCAAAAATAATTGAGGTAGGGCTGTAGTCATTAAAAAAATTCTTAGTAGACTTAAAGGGGACGATGTTGTGTCGGCAAAAGCTCTCAGACCTATTAAAGGCGCTGTACCTGATTTTTACTGCCTCAAAAATGTGAAAAACAGAACTAGTTCATTTTGCAGTGGTCCAATGTTATGTCTAGCTTACTTCATACATTCTGAGCAATTATTCACCGCGATGAGTTTATATGTTGATTGACTTTTATTAATATAGTTACACATTTGTTCCCAGGCAGCACGGGCTTACAAGACATTGCATTCACAGATCACAGATGACTGCAGACAAAATAAAATAAAAAATCACTTTGACAAAACATGACATAAACTCATACAGGGTATAACACTTTTTGTCTCCTATCCCAGGCTCTAGCAATATAACAAACAAAAAAAAACCTCTTCTTTATAAAGCCAACTCACAATTTTATAATCAAGCATCGAAAATACCTCAGGGATGGATGACATTAAATAAAATATTGCTCAATTCAAAACGGATTGGACAGTGAAGAACAAAGTGAAAGTCATCCTCTACACAGGGTCACACAGGAGCAGACTCTGTCCTCCTCAGGGACGCCTTTGAACCGGCCCACCTCCACTGCCAGGGGCAAAGTGCCAGTCCTCAGCTGGGCACAGAGCAACCACTGTTATCTGGGTACATTTACATTTACATACAGCTCAGTTTGGTACTCCTTCTTAAAATGAATATTATTTCTCAACTTCTTATTACATTGCAATCCATTTCAGTAAAGATAGTTTAAATCAGACATTTGAATTTTTTTTCCATTTCTTTGATCCAAGGATAATTATTTGAGCATTCCCATCCAAACATCTTTTTGGTAAGCCTGTGCTCTGGCACCTGGGTGAGGCGGTTCCATAAACTTAACATTTCAATTCACTGCTTCATGAGGCGCGGGTCCCTTATCGTCCTCTACAGCTAGTTTAGTAGCGAACTTATGCACACCCAAGAAGACTCTAATAGCCCTATTTTGGAGAGCATTAACACTATCAAGTTCCTTAAAAACCCACACATCTGCAACATAGAAAAGAAGAGAGCCAACCATAGAGTCAAAGTGTTTTGTATACACAGAAAGGCCTAAATCTGGTACAATTTTCATTTCATTCTCTATAGATCCCTGAGCTCTCCCAGACTCAGACAGAAGCTTAGTTCCCTCTGTAAAATTCATGAACTCATGGAAGACCAATCGAAGGTATTTACAGGAGCCAGGTCATACATAAAGTTATAAGTACTTCTTGATTCTTTTGTTGTTTTTTTTTCCTGAAATGCCTAATCTGTGTTTAATATTTGCTTAGAGCCAGTCTCCGTGCTTTTAATTGTTTTTTACTTATTTTGTAAATTTGCTTGAATCTTTGCTAACAGAATATCATCATGTAACAATATACTTAAATTTAGATAATCAACAGAAATTCTGGCTTCCTTAATTTCATTTACCAGGTTGGTAACATAAAGAGAAAATAAAGTAGGTGATAACACATCCCCTTGCTTTACACCAAAAGCCGAGGGAAACCAGACAGTTTTTAAATTATTAACCTGCACACATGCAACTGGGGCCTTATAAATAGATCTCGCTGCATTATAGAATTTTCCAGTAATACCATATCCCAATAATTTGTACAGCAAGAGATCCCTGTTAACCCAGTCAAATGCTTTTTGAAAATCAATAAAGCAGGCGAACATAGATTTTCCCTCTTGCAGCCTGACCCTCAGCACAGATGATAACACATACTGATGGTTAATGCAGGCCCTGTCTTTTCTAAAGCCGTTGTGCTCATCAGCCAGAATGTCATGTGTTTCCAGGTATTCACTGAGTCTGTTTTTGAGGACTCCTGAGTACAGTTTGTACACGATACTGACCTCACTAATGGCCCTGTAGTCCAGGTGCACTCCAGGGTCGAACTTAGGAATTTTGGGTATAGGTCTAACAATGGATTGATACCAGGCTGATGGAATGAGAGAATATTCAAAACAGGCTTGGAAAACACATTGAGCAAAAGAGGGGCCTCATTTGGCAGCTCGTCAATACCCACTGCTTTATTTGCTTTTGCAGTGCATATAACTCTGCAGTGTGTATAACACTGTGTAATATCAATATTTAACAAACCATTTTGTCCCATTATTACACTAGACATGTCAATTTATAAGGTATTTTTTATAAAACAAATTCCTTTGAAAACAAAAACATACAAACATTTTATTGTCATAGTGACCTCTGACAACCATAGAGAGCATTTTTCTGTTGACCTCACTTCAGCCCAAAGAGTATGTAGCTCCTTGTTCTAGTAAGGTTGAGTTGCTGTCTATGTGAGGGCATCTTATTTGTTTGTATAAAATATCATAAAGTTATGAGTAAAGTTGATCCATATTTTCCTGTATTGTTTGCTCTTCTACTAGGCATGTTTGAGCAATTTGCAAGACCTTCTCACAATCATTTGATAGTAGAAAGTTAGTGCAATGTCTCTTTATAGTTTTCTTTTGTGTCATGATGTCATCAACGTTACGCGAAGCATTAAACTCTTCCTCGCAGAATTTAAGATGTAGAACCGAATGATCTGGGAGTTGGCATTGGGGCTCAATTAAACGCAAGGTGTCAGTGCCAATAGCATCAACAAGCTTAGATGACCTAAAGACCATTCGATCGAGGCATGACTTCAGATTAGTATGCGGTGTTACAATATAAGCTACCACATCCCTTCCTCTCACTGTATGGATTGAAAGTTATCTGTGTGGGAATTACATTTTCTATGGAGGGTGCAGCATTTAGAATCTTTCAGAAGTTCAAGAAACATTTCACCATGTTTTGTTTATTGTTTTTTTTTTTTTTTTTATTAAAGTCTTGAGCAACTGTGGGAGAAATATAATCTGTGTCTATATAATCTTTCGCATCAGCAATATGAGCATTAAAGTCACCACAAATAAATACTGAGTCAACGTCAAGTCTATCAAACAATGACAGGAAATGTCAAAAAAATAATTCAGCATTTCGTCCTCACGACACTTGACATTTTGACTGGCAGAAAACAACAAGGGTGACAATGGCAAATGAAAATTGTGATATACGATTTTCAAAATTTAAATGTAAACATAACTGCTATCTATTAATTTGTCAAACATTTTAATGTAAAACAAGTCAAGGAACTTAATTACTAACAAAATCTCCACTCTACTATAAGCCGTGATCGCATTTCTGTGCACAACATGGTTATGTCCAAACCATGTATATCCACACAAGAGGAAGTTTTTGTCATAAGGAAAAAAAAATATCTGGATTCAAAAAATAAAGAAAGATTGTTTTTCTCAGGTCACATTTAGTTGCAGTTATCCCATCCATTAATATTCCAGTGTACCAGCAAAAAGTCTGTACTTACAGACTGGGGGAATTGTCTGTCGCTCAAATCCTTGCTGTGGCTGTCCACCAGGGCATTTAACTATGCGTTCATTTGCGGCCAGGTAAAAGTCTTTGCCAACAAAAGTTTCTCTCAACAGGGTCCACCAATCTCTCCACATGAGATTTAGCCGATGACACAAACACCCTGTGAAAATGCTCGTTGTCCTTGAGCTTAGCTTTGTGTCTGAGCATCGCTACTTTCTCCTCCTCTGCCAACAACTGCACTTTCACCAAGCCAGGTTTGTTGCCTCACGCACAGATGCACTTCACAGCAGCCGTGGTGGGCACTGGATCACAGCCAAGGCTGTCTAGCAGCAAATCCAAAAACTTTGGCCATTAAATCCTCGTTGTTCTCCTGCTGGAGTCCCCGGATGATGAGCATCACACTCGGGTCAGAACTTAGAGTGCATTTATTTGTAATTTTAGCCTCAATCTTTTCCATTCTGGAGATCATTATCCCCACTTCCGTGTCCAAGTTAGCTTGCATTTCCGCTGCAGTTGTTTCTAAGTTTTTCTTCATCTTTGTTTGGCTTTCAGCAAAAAGATTCTCCAGAAGTTGATTAGGAGTGTCAAATTTAGTATTCATTTTCTTCTCCAAGAGGACAGTGTTGCCTGCATTGAGTTCCAAGTTTTTTGTTTTTTTTTAAACTTACACTGTTATTATCAGCCATATTTTTGGTCAATAAATGGTCAATAAATATTTACTGATGTTTCACCAACAGCTTTACGCAGCTAAATTCGTCAGTAGTTCTGAATTTACAGAATAATTTGGGTATTTTATGAACACAGATCAAGCTGAAAATGGAAGCGCAGCCATCAGAGTGTAACTAGTACTCTAATAAGCACTAAGGGTGAATGAATAAGTTCTGTCAGGATATTACCATTTCTAATCCTTGTATTGTCTAGGTGGAAGAAAAAATATCTTCCCCAGGGTTTTGACACTAATGGTGGTGAAGAGGTGAGATGGAGAGATTGAACTGTTGCGTAAATAGTGCTTTTAAAGGTTGAGAGGAAGAGTGAATTTGGAGCACTGTTAACTTCCTTGTTGTTGTTAACATTATTGCGTTGGCAAAACTCTGCTTTGGTCGCTGAGAGTTGTGAAAAGTGCTTATAAACTCATCGCTGTGAATAATTACAATGTTCAGAATGCAAGGCAAGTGAGGATTATGGACATTGCAAAACATTTTTAAAGGGGGAAAAAAATTACAAGTAGTCATTCAAATGCAGAGATGGATAGAGTAGACCAGGGGTGTTCATTACGTCGGTCGTGATCTACCAGTTGATCGCGAAGGCATTTTGGGTAGATCACGTCCCGTCATCCATCCAGTCACATGACTAATATACAGGACAACAGTCAGATTACACCTGACCCTAGGTCACATCATGGGCGCTGCACACGCATAAACAAGCGCAAGTTAGTTTAACCCTATAGCGTTGGATCCTATCGTCGCCGATAGAGCGCGGCTGCGGACTTTCCAGCAGCGTAACTCCGCAACTAGTCGTACTCTCATGTAAATTCAAACGGCGTCTCAAAGCGGAGACATGGGGCTATCTAAATATTTTACCGTCATTACGGTAATCTGCCTCTGTTGTCCCTCGAAGGTGACGAATGAGAGCGCGGGGCTGCGGGGATTTTCCCAGTCATTTATTCGATGCGTAAAAGAAAAAATACGGATGGATGTGTAAAATAGAAGTAGTTGTGTGAAAAAATGCAGTAAATTCTGATACTTCGTTTAACATGATTTTTATGGCTATAAAAAAAAGACAAAACCGTAATCAACATGATTAGCTCTGTTATCGCTTTCAAACGAAAAATGCAATTTTACTCTTGGCTGTCAGAAGCTACTGCCCGAACTATGCATCCCTCACTGATTCCATTCAGTGCAAGTCATCAGAGCAGTAATCATCATTCAAGTAATTATGAACATGTAGGAAGTTCAATTGTGTTGTCAAGTATTATCTCATGACGTTGTGCAAGGTACATCAAAATGCACTGTACATGTACGAATTCATAATACATTTACAAATAAATATATGTTTAACATTTTTGTATTAGGTAGTAGATCTTTCAGACACGATCATTTTAAAAGTAGCTCACATACTGAAAAAGTCTGAGCACCCCTGGAGTAGACAAACATTCAAGTCAGCGTAAGGTTACTTCAGCAAATATTACTCAAGTAGAAGTACAATGCAGTGGTTCAAGAAATTACTTAAGTAAACTAATCCAGGACATCTAGAACAACAAAAGAACTAACAAAGTGTAAATCATGAAATATAAGATAAAAGACCTCTCCACTGAAAACACCCAATTAGAAATGACTGGATCTTTTTTATGATTAGATCAGTTGCACAACCTTAACCAAAATTAATCCCAGACTAATTCAAACTAAAGGAATAACCAAGAGAAATACATAAAATGAAACTATATGAAACATACGTGTCCTTTGCATTTGACCTATCCTTCAACACTGCTGGGTCAACTCCAGATTCTGAGAAGTGTTATGGTCAAGAGCAGTGGTCCCCAACCACCGGGCCAGGGACCGGTACTGGTCCGTTACGCATTTGCTACCAGGCTGTACTAAAACAGTAATTAATTTATCAGCGACTGCATCTTCTCCGACGTAACTTTCACCCGTCCCTTATGACGCGCTAATAAGCTTGTCCGTAGATGTATAATGAAAATCCTGATAGGGAATCGCCACAGAAACCTATTTGATGTAGTGGCAAGTATATTATCTGCTCTTGTCCTTCGCGATATTACGTGTCGCCCAAAAGTAGAGCCACGAGCGAATGAAAATGAGCCAAAACAAGTCTTTGGAGAGCTTTTTAACAAAGGGGAAAAGGACAACTGAGGAGCCAGAAGAGGAGCCTACGACCTCCAAGAAAAAGAAAGCTAAATTTAACAGACAATACCTGGAGTCCTACTTAAAATATTAGTTTGTCGCTACAGGTGAGTCTCACGCGCCGAGTCCGCTCTGTGTAATATGCGGGAAAAGCAAATGAGGCAATGAAACCTTCAAAACTACTTTGGCACATGGAGACTAAGCACCTGGGATTAAAAGATGAGATTTAGAGTTTTTTGAAAGAAACAAACGTGAGCAAGAAGGAAAGAAGAAATAAGTGCAGGGCTCCCACTGATTCAGCAGTATGATGAGTTGTATTTTTTATGCACTTAACTTATTTTTGCCATATTTATCTGCCACGTGTAGAAGGCCGGTCCGTGAAAATAAAACCTACATTATTCGGGTCCGTGGTGCAAAAAAAGTTGGGGACCACTGGTCAAGAGGATCCAGCTGAAAGATTGTCCAGCTTTGCATGTTTAAACTTGATACGTTAAAACTGAGCCAAAACCCTCCCAACACAGATAGAACATGCAAACACCACGTAGAACAACATTGCAGTTCTGAACTTTCATACTTTGAAGTGAGTGTTCAAGCCGATTAGCCCTAACCAAATCTAATACACTATTTACCACCAAAAGAAGCCCACTCACCACACTTTGAGAACCCTTCCTCTAAATTATGTAACCAATTTTGTGTTCTTGTTCTAACTGCCCACTTGCAACACTTTTGTGTTGCCATGTTCAAACAATACATACCTGCATGTTATTGTCGGCCTTGGCGTTTCTTCCAATTAAATGTAAACCCTCGTCCTGGAACACTTCTTTTATCACAGGATGTTTTGTTTTTTGAATTTTGAATTTAAATTTGGCATGACATATTAATTATGATTGCTGTTTGAATATAAGTTTTTATTGTCCCCACAAATGTGTCCTTTTCATTTGACCCATACTTTAATGCTGTTGGGTCAACTATAGATTGATCCTGGAGGATTAGCCAAATTTACATGTCTGAACTTGATAGGTGAGCCAGGACAACCTTGCCGAAATCCCTCCCGACACAGAAAGAACATGCAAACACCACACAGAATGACATTGCATTGGCCTGAGAATTTAACCTAGAATATTATGAGTGTTCAAACCAATTAGCCCTAACCAAAACTAATCCAGGACTAATTTGGCATTAAGACTAAAGACTAATCAAGATAAAAAATGTTTTTAAAAATACACAAAATAAAACTATATTCATTTTGTCCATCCAAAAGAATCCCACTTACCACAGCTTGAAAACCCTTGCTCTGTATTATGGAACCAATTGTGTCTGCTTGATCTAAACGCCCGGACTCTTGTGTTGCCATCTTCAAATACTAGCATACGTACCTGCCCGCTGTTGTCGACCTTGGCATTTCTTCCAATCAACTGTGATCAAAGCTTCGTTC
Source organism: Periophthalmus magnuspinnatus (assembly GCF_009829125.3). NCBI lineage: Eukaryota > Metazoa > Chordata > Actinopteri > Gobiiformes > Gobiidae > Periophthalmus > Periophthalmus magnuspinnatus. Next base: position 10,637,186 of record NC_047143.1, read on the forward strand.
TTTCCACAGTATGAGTATGAGTTATTAATATGAAAGAGAGGGCCACGGTCGTAATCGTGCACGTCTCATTAATAACTTGCACAAGACAACGCACAAAGCTGCTAGCCTGAGCGATGAATATTCACATGCTCTTTTATCTATGGCTGTTTGTTTTCCTATCCAAGCATGGCAAAGGAATCATAAATAAAAGTGTGATGTTAAAAATGATACACAATAGTAGTGAGTGTAGGGATTTGCCATGCAGAGATGGTAAGGAATTGTCATGATGTCAGTTTCCCTGTCCTCCCGTGCACACCTGGGGTGCATCAGCCTAATCACCACCACCTGCTGCTGAGTACAAGAAGGCTTGGCAGTCTACACTCGGTGCCAGACCGTCCGCGTGTAAAACATTCCTGCCTCCACTCGCCCAGCTCCAGCCGTCACGTTCCAGTCCCGGTATCGTCTCCTGCTCGTCTCGTCTCCGGCTCGTCTAGTCTCCTGCTCGTCTCGTCTCCTGCTCGTCTCGTCTCCTGCTCGTCTCGTCTCCTGCTCGTCTCGTCTCCTGTCCGGTCCTGGTCTCTGGTTTGTCACCCGCTCCCCGCTCTGGTCTTCGTCTGCTCCGCCCGCCCTGGTACCGCACCTGCTTCTATCCCCGTCCTGGTCCTGTCCTGCCCGCCTCTACCTGCACCGCACCCGCCTGACCCGTCTCCCGCTCCCCGGTTCCTGTACCTGCTCTTGTGACCTGTTTAAAGACTGCATTTTCACCGCTGTAAATAAACACTGTTAAAACTGCTCTGGTCTGCATCCTTTGGTCCTATCCGCACCGTTACGACAGAACGGTCTGGCCACTATGGACCAAGCAGGCTCAGATCCGGACCAGACGCGCCGCCTGACGCACTCTCACCCCGAGGCGGTGCTGGGTCAGCATGAACAATCCATTCGAACTCTATTGGAGCTAAATCAGACATTGTCCCAGCAGGTGGCACAGCTTAACCACCAGGTGGCCGCGCTCCTCGTCACCCCGCCTGCTGCAGCTGGAGCGCCGCCACGCCTCCCGGAGCCGAGAGGCACGGATCCGGAGCCGTATGCTGGACAACCTCACCTCTGTCGCGGATTCCTGTTCCAGTGCGAGTTCATGTTCCAGCAATGCCCTTCTCGTTTCAGCTCGGGGGCCACCAAGATCCGATATATATGTGGATTACTCCGGGGCAGAGCTCTCCAGTGGGCAGAGGCGCGCCTAATGAAGACGTCTGTGGATAGCCTGGATTTTAATGAATTTGTGTCCACGTTTAAGCTGGTGTTTGACCACCCGCACTACCAGGACAATGCTGCCTCCCGGTTATTGACTCTCAGCCAGGGCTCCAGGACGGTAGCGGATTATTCCATTGAATTCTGGACACATGCGGCGGAGCTGGACTGGACGGACAGCGCGCTGCGGGCTGTGTTTGTGCGGGGCCTGAACGAGACTTTGAAAGATGAATTGGTTTCCCGGGACGAACCCCCCGACCTGCGGACCCTCATCTCCCTCACTCACCGTATAGACAACCGCCTACGGGCTCGTCGCCGAGAGAGACGCCGGTCACCGGTCCCGCCGGAGCCACGCGCTGCCCCGCCCCCGCCGGATGAGCCCATGCAACTCGACAGGACCCTTGTGTCGGCCGAGGAGCGTCAACGGAGGCGTCGTCTGGCCGGGGCTTGCCTCTACTGCGGTGAGCGCGGACATTATGTGGTCACTTGCCCAGTTCGGCCAAAAGGGGGGGCCCACCAGTAGCACTGGGAGTACTGGTGGGCGAGCAACACATCCTGGACTCTTCTAATAGACTGCGGCTCAGCGCCACCCTGTGCGTTCGCACAGAGACCTTATGCGTTTCCGCCCTTATCGACTCCGGGGCTGAGAGGGACTTTATTGATGCCCAAGTCGCGGAGCAGCTCGGGGTCTACCTGGAGCCCCTCGAACGCCCCTTAAATGCCCAGGGGCTCAATGGACGTTTTCTGGGGCACATCACTCACATCACAGAACCTGTCACCGTGATTCTGTCCGGCAACCACCAAGAGAACCGTCAGTTTCATGTCCTGTCCTCCTCCGCTTCTCCTCTGGTCCTTGGTTACCCCTGGCTACGCGCCCACAACCCTGTTTTCGATTGGGCCAGGGGCGGAGTTTCGGGCTGGAGTCCCGATTGCCACGCCAAGTGCCTTCGGTCCGCCCTCCCTCCGGCCGGGAGGTCCGTTCCTGTCGTTGATCCGTCCCCAGACACCCCCAATCTGTCCTCGGTGCCTGCTGAATATCACGACCTGGGGGAGGTTTTTAGCAAGAGCAAGGCCCTCTCTTTACCGCCCCACCGTCCATATGACTGCGCCATTGACCTCCTGCCGGGTGCCCCACTACCATCTAGCAGGCTATATAACCTGTCTAAACCTGAACGCGAGTCAATGGAGGACTATATCCGTGGGTCCCTGGCTGCCGGAATCATCCGCCCGTCCACTTCACCCGTGGGAGCGGGGTTCTTCTTTGTGGCTAAGAAGGACAAATCCCTGCGGCCTTGCATTGATTACCGGGGTCTGAACAATATAACCGTAAAGAATAAATACCCGCTTCCCTTACTGGACTCGGCATTTACGCCCCTCCACGGTGCGACCATCTTCTCAAAGTTGGATTTGCGGAATGCGTACCACCTGGTGCGCATCAGGGAGGGAGACGAATGGAAGACGGCCTTCAAGACACCCCTGGGACATTTCGAATACTTGGTTATGCCCTTCGGTCTCACCAACGCCCCTGCCGTATTCCAAGCCCTCATCAACGATGTGCTCCGTGATTTCCTTAACCGATTCGTCTTTGTTTACTTGGATGACATCTTGATTTTCTCGCGGTCCCCCCAGGAGCATCATCAGCACGTTCGCCAGGTTCTCCAGCGCCTCCTCGAGAATAAACTGTTCGTGAAAGCTGAGAAATGCGAGTTTCACGCAGAGGAGGTCAGCTTTTTGGGCTTCATTGTGGGGCGGGGCCAAGTAAGAGCTGACCCTGAAAAGATCCAGGCTGTCACTGAGTGGCCCGTTCCTACCAGCCGGAGACAGCTCCAGAGATTTATCGGCTTTGCCAATTTTTATAGACGTTTCATCCGGGATTTTAGTAGGGTTATCTCGCCCTTAACTAAACTCACCTCTCCTGCTTTGCCGTTTGCCTGGTCTCCTGAGGCGCAGACAGCCTTCGAGAAGCTTAAGAGACTATTTACCTCCGCTCCCATCCTGCACCAGCCCGACCCTTCACGGCAATTCATCGTGGAGGTCGACGCCTCCGACTCGGGAGTGGGGGCCGTGCTTTCGCAGAGGTTCGACCCCCACAACCGCCTCTGTCCCTGCGCCTTCTTTTCCCGGCGACTGTCCTCGGCCGAGGTCAATTATGATGTGGGGGATCGGGAGCTCCTTGCCGTAAAGCTGGCCTTGGAGGAGTGGCGCCACTGGCTCGAAGGGGCGGAGCAACCATTCATCGTCTGGACCGACCATAAAAACTTGGAGTACATCCAGTCCGCCAGGCGCCTCAATCCCCGTCAAGCTCGTTGGTCCCTCTTCTTCAGCCGCTTCAACTTTCTCCTCACCTACCGCCCCGGATCTCGGAACGTCAAACCGGATGCCCTCTCCCGCCAGTTCGCCCTGGAGGATAGCCCGGTCACCGCAGAAACAATTATCCCCTCCTCGTGTGTGGTGGCCGCGGTCCATTGGGATATCGAGGACACCGTCCGAGAGGCCCAGACCAACGACCCCGACCCAGGTAACGGCCCTCCAGATAAACTGTTTGTTCCCGATTCTGTCCGGTCTCAGGTGCTCCAGTGGGTCCATGCCTCCCGTTTCGCCTGCCATCCTGGTGCCGGTCGCTCTCTCTCCCTCCTCAGGAGACGCTTCTGGTGGCCCACGATGGACACAGACACCCGGGCTTATGTCGCCGCCTGCCAGGTATGTGCTCGGGCCAAGGCCTCCCACTCACCCCCTTCTGGTCTCTTGCATCCTCTCCCAGTTCCTCGTCGCCCTTGGTCCCACATCGCCTTGGACTTCGTGACGGGCCTTCCCCCTTCCCAGGGGAACACGGTGGTTCTCACCATTGTGGACCGCTTCTCCAAGGCCGCCCATTTCGTTGCCCTGCCTAAGCTCCCCACAGCCAAAGAAACTGCCGACCAGCTGACCAGTCATGTCTTCCGACTCCACGGCATCCCGGTGGACATCGTGTCCGACAGAGGGACCCAATTCACCTCTCAGGTATGGCGGTCTTTCTGCGACAGTTTGGGGGCCACGGTTAGCCTCACGTCCGGGTTCCATCCACAATCTAATGGGCAGACGGAGCGGGCCAACCAAGACCTGGAGTCGGCCCTACGGTGCACAGCCTCCGCCAACCCCGCGACCTGGAGTACTCACCTACCCTGGATAGAGTACGCTCACAACTCCCTCGTGAGTTCCGCCACTGGTATGTCCCCCTTCGAGGCATCGCTGGGATATCAACCCCCTCTCTTTCCCACGGAGGAGAGGGACCTCGCCGTCCCGTCTGTTCAGCGCCATCTCCAGCGCTGTCGCCGGATCTGGAAGAAGGCCAGGGCGGCCCTTCTTCGGGCTGGAGCGCGCACTAAGGCGACGGCCGATCGCCACCGTGTCCCGGCGCCCGTATACCAACCTGGCCAGATGGTTTGGCTCTCCGCCAAGACGGTCCCGCTGAAGACGGACTCCCGTAAGCTGTCCCCCCGATTCCTGGGACCGTTTAAGATCATGAGGATCATAAATCCATCGGCGGTGCGCCTCCAGTTACCCCCGTCTCTCCGGATTCATCCGACCTTTCACGTCTCCCAGGTTAAACCAGTCCGGACCAGCGACCTGTGCCCTCCGGCCGATCCCCCACCGCCCGCCCGAGTCATTGACGGCCACCCGGCGTTCACCGTCCGCCGCCTGATTGACGTTCGTCGCCGTGGTAGGGGCCTCCAGTACCTCGTCGATTGGGAGGGTTACGGTCCGGAGGAGCGATCCTGGGTGCCCAGGGCACGCATTCTGGACCCCGACATGGTGAGAGACTTCCACCGCGCTCATCCTGACAAGCCTGGGGGTCCACCAGGAGGTGGACCTTAGGGGGGGGGTACTGTCATGATGTCAGTTTCCCTGTCCTCCCGTGCACACCTGGGGTGCATCAGCCTAATCACCACCACCTGCTGCTGAGTACAAGAAGGCTTGGCAGTCTACACTCGGTGCCAGACCGTCCGCGTGTAAAACATTCCTGCCTCCACTCGCCCAGCTCCAGCCGTCACGTTCCAGTCCCGGTATCGTCTCCTGCTCGTCTCGTCTCCGGCTCGTCTAGTCTCCTGCTCGTCTCGTCTCCTGCTCGTCTCGTCTCCTGCTCGTCTCGTCTCCTGCTCGTCTCGTCTCCTGTCCGGTCCTGGTCTCTGGTTTGTCACCCGCTCCCCGCTCTGGTCTTCGTCTGCTCCGCCCGCCCTGGTACCGCACCTGCTTCTATCCCCGTCCTGGTCCTGTCCTGCCCGCCTCTACCTGCACCGCACCCGCCTGACCCGTCTCCCGCTCCCCGGTTCCTGTACCTGCTCTTGTGACCTGTTTAAAGACTGCATTTTCACCGCTGTAAATAAACACTGTTAAAACTGCTCTGGTCTGCATCCTTTGGTCCTATCCGCACCGTTACGACAGGAATAGAGGAGGGTGGTACATTTAAACAGGGGTACTACACAAAATCTACTTTTTGGAGGTTTCTATCATGGTATAATATTGTTCCAGTCAAAAAAATAAATAAATAAATCCTGAAGAGGTCTGTCTAATCTCTCAGTCATCCAGGTATGATCCATAGTAAAAGAATAATATCTGTCAACTGGACACAAAGTTGTAAGAGTGATGAGCAGTGAAACATCTTTCCAAAATCATCACAGATTTTATATTTTTCTGAAGCCTGAAGTTTTATATGTCATCCACGCTTGTTTGATCTCCCCCGGGGCCTATTCAAACCCTCCTTATGGTTTGCAGTACAATCCTATCCAAAGCCTACCTCAGTGTCTTATGTGTTAGCAGTTAATACCCCCCACACACAAAACCCGCTCTTTAACTTGTATACTTCTCATAGTATACTTCCACCATACTAAACTCCTACGTGAGTGTTGTTACTATTCTAACTGTGAGCAATCCTTTCAGGGACTAAAGCTTCATGACAATATAAAGAAGACACATTCTGCTTTTTAGTAAGAAACTACATAAATTAATATTTTACATTTTGTTCACTGTAAACAGCAATATTGATTTAAAAACTGCTCAATATGCCTATGTGATTTAATGCTAACACTTAACACTACATGTATTGACTGGAGTTTTAATACTATTAACAAAGTACAGAGCAGTAGGTCGGGGTAGGGGGTAGGTGAAAACTGAACATTTCTAACCAGTGAAGCCTCAAATGCAGCAAAATATAGGATTACTCAAACATGCATGAATGACAATGGAACACCATTATAACACGGTAAAAAGATCCAGTTGATTTTACATGTTCCCTATAAATGGTTTGAACATTTGTGGGGGGTTTTTTGTTGTTGTTTTTTTTTCACTGCTCCGGATATGGTTTTGTTCTTTTCTTTGCTGTGGTTATTCTTCGAGATTTTGTGTTGTCCTTCAAATTACTCAAATCCCAAATTATAAATCAGTGGTTACTCTTACAATTGCTCTTGTATTTATTCAGAGTTAGAAGTACACTAATGATGTAAACAAAAACAAGAAGTTATTTAGCTGCCATTCACATTCTTTTGTGTGGCCCATCCATCGCTAAAGCAAGTTGACAGGGCATTCGACAATATGGCTCTCTGTCTGCTACATATCTCAGCCTTCACTGGTCAACAATACAAGCTTTTAGTGTCCTGTCCTCAGCTGACCACTGCCTTGCTCTGTTTATGAGATCAGTGTGCCCAATAGAACTGTCAAAGCAATGCATAAAAGCCCAGAGAACAGGGACAAAGCTAGAATAAAATATATATATATATATATATATATATATATATATATATATATATTAAAACTTGGCATTTCAAACTCACATGTATTTCTTCTATAAAAGAAAACACGCACTAGTACTTTCTTGCTGTTTAGTGACTTTTACAAGGAAGTGAAATATCATATATCGATACGTGACTGAAGTATCAAAAAAGTATAAATTTTCATGCCAAAATTACTGATACTTACTGATACTGATTACTGTGATACTGTGTTAAAAATGTGAAAAACAACTAGTTCATTTTAAACAGTTTGCAGTGGTTCTAAGTTATTCCTCATTTATGCATTGGGAGCATCCTAATTATTCACCACAATGAATTTATAAGCCCTTTTCAACAACTGCTAGCATGTGTTTCGACTTCCTGATTATCGGACAATAAAACCTTTTATAATGAGATGCAGACCGTACAAAGCGGACTTATTCTCACCTCAAGAGATGCGTATATAATATATCTGTAATGGGGCAAAAGACAAATTTTGCTCAAATGCATGGGGGGGGGGGGGAATCTTGGCCTTTAAACAGGGACTGCAGTTGTTCATAGTGCATGTTTTAAAACCCGCTCTCCCCTTTAGCCTTAGCCTCTTGTGGTCCGTTCTCTTTCAGTAGAATTCTTTTTGCTCAATTAGCTCCAAGTTCCTGTGTGCCGCAGCTGAGCCTTTGTAAACCCCCGTCCCGCGACACTCTGAGCCAAATCCGTCCCAAATGCTGGTGGTCTATTGTATCCTTGGCTTGTTTTTGGAATGGGACTATTTATTCTTACAGTGAGACTTGAAAGTAGGTGACATTGTTATTTGAATTATGTACATGTTAAAGGGGCTGTACCCAATTTCTTTCCCATGTGTTTCAGCAAAATGTGTCTTGCCCCTGTACAGATATATTGTATAAGCAGATCTTGAGTTTAAAAAAAGTCCTCTGTACTGTCTGCGTCCAATTATAAAATGTTTTACTGTCCGACAGGAAGTGCACATTAGCATGCTAGCAGTTGTTGAAAAGAGGTGAATAATTTGGATGCTCTGAATGCATAAGGTAAGTATTATCAGAGAATCAAGAAATGTGTGTTAGCATGGTATTTGTTAGCTTTACCGTCAAGGTAGAACTCCGCATTAGTTTCTGAGAGTTATGAAAAGGAATTATAAACTCATTGAGGTGAATAATTAGGATGTTTGGAATGCATAAGGTAAGTAAGGAATAACTTTGAACCACTGCAGACAGTTTAAAATGAACTAGTTTTGTTGTTCATGTTTTTTTTTTTAAATCACGTACAGCACCTTTATTTATGGTTTATAAAGTAATGCACTTTGAGTCTAAGGCAGTGTCCCACCAGTAACATGATCAGAACTGAAGAAGCTGCTTGGATGAACGCTGAAACATCTTCAACTTACCTGGCTTACACAGACACAGTTCGAGTCTAAGATTGTCTCTGAAAATGTGTTCTCTCTATTTGACCCATCCTTCTATGCTGCTGGGTCAAATTCAGGGAAACCTAATAGATCAGGGGTACCTTTTTTGAACATTAGCTATGTGTTCCTGTTTAAAGTTGATAGGTGAAATAAGATAACCTCATGCAAACCACTATTGAAGATCTCTCTATTGAATATATCAGTCTATTGCTTTATCTCTCTTTCTATCTCTGTTTCTCTATCTATCTACCTCAAACCAGGATTTATATCTAAACTCTAGAACTAGACTATGACCAAGACTCAGACTTTTCATTGATTAACTTTTTCATTGATTTCATAGATTAAAAACATCATAATATGTCCCATTTATGAATCAATATTTTGCCTATTGCTGTACCATAAACAAACCATCTGTTTAAAAAAAAGCAGTGATAAGCCCACTACATTTGAAACACACAAATTCCCTTCCTCTTTTTCTTTCTCACAGACCTGTTGGCTATCCGCTGTACTGATTACATACTTCACTGTCGCGGCAGCCTCCATAAATCTTCCCTAAGCGTGCTCTCCACCTCCCAGCAGCACTGGCAACACCTTGGGAGCCTGCACCGAGGTACACATCAAGACAGCATTGAAATCTCCCAGGACACATGAACGCAGCCCTGTGGGGTTTTAGGAAAGGAGGGCAGAGAGGGGGGAGAAGGAACTGGATCAAAGTTGGGATGGTCCAATATGGATTTTTCAGCTGATAGTAGGGCTGTCATTAATATATATATATATATATATATATATATATATATATATATATATATATATATATATATATATATATATATATATATATATATATATATATATATATATATATATATATATATATATATATATATATATATATATATATATATTATTATTATTAATTTTTTTTTCTCCCAAAATTCAACTATGTCTAATGGTCAATAATCACCTTGGGTGTTTTTAATGGAGTGGCCTTCAGCCAATCCTCTGTCAGAAAAAGCATGTGCTTTAGAGCAGAGAGTGGAGGAAGAAAGTTGCATGTTATGTGTTAAATAGAAATTAATAAAAGTTTGTATTTTGTATGTTGAATATTCAAAGCCATTTTTATTTGTTTTCAATAAGACAAAAATAATCTAATTGTGAGGAAAAACAATGTGTAACACAATGTGTTTTATTGGTCAAATGCTAAAAAAAATCAACAATCGTAATTCATTGTTTTGTCATGTGTTAACACAAGTATCAGTCAGAAACACAGGCCACTGGGAGCCACGGCGCTCTCTCTCTGCTCAGCACATACACACACATAGAGAGGCTGGGTCCACTGGGTCTGTGCACTGGGCGTACTGTATAGAGAGCACCACAGAGACGAGTCCAAGCTCCGAGTTTTTCAACTATCCAAAAAGAGTCAGTGATCACAGACAAATGGCCCACTAAAGTCTATATGCACATAGAGGATTAGTGAGCTATCAGCGACAATGTGGGGGAGTTTACCACTTGTGTTAATCGTGTTTACTTTGAAAACTACAGTGATATTCATGTTTAGTAAGCAGAGAGTGTGTTGTGTATATTTAGCCCTAAATGGTTAAATAAAGAGATATTTAGAAGCAAAAACCGCTCATTATACTGTTTTCTGACAGTTGCGCACAACACACAATTAATCACAATTAAAAATTACAATATAAAGCAAGTCCCACAATTGTCGTTGTCATTCTTAAAGGTGTAGTATGCAACTTAGAAAAGAAGGGTGTCCGCTTATGTCCATGGAGACTTTGCAATAAATGTTCAACAGTATGGCATTAAATCATCTATCTTACATTTATGAAATAATAGGTGTCTTTTTATTTAAAAAATAAAATAAAAATGCATCGACTGCTCTGATTGACCAGAGCTGAAAATAAGTGGTTTGAAATTTTGTCAGCGACACTTGTACTTGTAATTCGGTACATTTTTACCCAACTTTACTTTTACTTGAGTACAAATATGCAGTACTCTTTTCACCATTGATCTCTAAGTACATGCATTAAACTCTGCAGGTACAGTACAGTATATGATTGAGATTTGAGCTTCTTGTAACTGTGTGTGACCTTGATGGTGAGAGGGGACAGCTATCTGAGCACAGTTTCAGTGATTAAAATCCAGCTGAAGCAGGGATTTTGAAAGTCCCGGGTTGGAGCCTAAAATAGTAGCAAAGACGTTAAAGAGAGTAAAATTTTCTAATTACCTTGTGTTCTTCTATCATCCTGCTGTTCTCCTGATCTTGGACTGTTGGACACTTGACTTCAAAGTGTCCACAGAGAGGGACACTTGAGCAAGTTCTAGTGCAAATGATGTGAAGCAAGATAGAGACAGGAAAGGTTATTAAAGAACACAGATTATGCATTCTTGTGGCTTTAATTCCCTTCTAAAACTACTTTTGGACCCATTGGGATAATTTAGGTAAATAAACCTTAAACCTCTATTTCCCATTGAGGAATGTAGGCTCCTCTGCAGTCAGCAGTGGGAACAATACCTAACTAAACGACTGAAGTCCAGTTCCCTATGGATGCTATTCTAATACGGCCATGTATTAGCTGTGAACACAATTTGAGCACAGAATGAGTCCAGTGATTGTTTATGAGCTTTAAGGCCCTATATTACACAAAATGGACTCTTGTGAGCTTTAAGCCATGGTAAAATGTTGTTACTTTCACAAAAAAACATGCCTGGAGTTGTGTTCTGTTTCATTTGCACATGTTTGAGTAAGCCTTTATCATTAGTCAGCCTACATCCCCGAAGCTCAAAATGCTCCGTTCCACCTTGTGAAGTCATGAATCAGTAGTTTTTAAGTTAACAGCTACCTTTTACATTTTAGCTCAGTGTAATCATCCAAATGATTCTAGTGAAGGTGTATTTAGTTTAAAAATACAGTGGTGCACTTCCGGTATTACTACATGCTGTCACAAGGTGGAACAGAGTGTTAAACATGTGTGAATGAAACAAAACACAATTCCAAGTATGTTTGTGAAGATGAAACAACATTATAATATAGATCAGAAAATAGCATAATATTGGCCCTTTAAAAACTGCATAGGAGAAGTCCAAAGTTTTATCGGTGACACAACAAAACAGAAAGAGAATAGTGCATTTTTGAGGCTCCAAGAAGATGACTTTAGATTAATGAAACAAGTATACAACTCCAGTTATGTTTTGGATAAGAGGGCAATATTATGACACAATTGTAAGGTCAAAAAAGTAAATTTAACATAATATAAGTTCTTTACAGAGATATTACTGGCTTTAAAACTAACTTTTGAATATATACAGGTCAGTTAATTCAAAAAGTTATGTGTATTTTTATATGATGATGAAATACTGATCCTATGATGTCCAAAAACATGTCAAAAATCCTAAATAGTGCATAACATTGTACTTTTCACTGCCAACCACCACAAATACCCAACCCCCTACCTCCCATTGAGTTGCATTGTATCTGACAGTTTATATTAAGTTCTCCCTCTCCACCTCATTTCTACAAGGACACCACACCTCCAATTGCACAATATTGCAGTTTTGTGCCAGTTCCCAAAAAGTTTACTGTAAAGCAAAAGTATCTTGAAACTTGTAACAGTACCTTGTGTGTACTGTCTCATGACTTGTCACAGTGTAAGAATCTAGGTGTAGCAGACAAAGTTTCAGTATTTTTTGGAGGAAAGGATGAAATATTTAGAGGTGATACAAGACTTGCCTGTGTGGAGCCAGGAGAAGCTTTTCCCTTATGTTTTTGGTTGGCATACACAGACTGGAGGAGGGAAGATACTAACTAAGGAACATTTTAGTTGAAATGAAAGATGATGAGTTACATAAACAGGCAGAAATCTCTAAGTCAAAGTAAAAGTAAAAAAAAAGTAAAAAAATAATAATAAAATAAATAAATAAATAAATAAATATATATATATATATATATATATATATATATATATATATATATATATATATATATATATATATATATATATATATATATATAAATATATAAATATATATATATATATATATATATATATATATATATATATATATATATATATATATATATATATATATATATATATATATATATATATATATATATATATAGACCTGGCAGACCCAAGCGTATTGTAAGAGTCTGTTGGGAACGCCTGGCAGAGCCTTCTGTCAAAGGGGTCTTCAACTCACACCTCCGGGAGAACTTCTCCCTGATCCCGGGGGAGGTTGGAGACATGGACTCCGAGTAGGCCATGTTCTCCACCTCTATTGTCAATGCGGCCGCTCGTAGCTGTGGTCGTAAGGTCTGCATTGCTTGTCACGGCGGCAATCCCCGAACCCGGTGGTGGACACCGGAAGTAAGGGATGCCGTCAAGCTGAGGGCGGTTTGCAGCCGAGTGTGAAGTGGCTGGGATGAGAATCAGCTCCTCCAAATCCGAGGCCATGGTTCTCAACCGGAAAAAAGGTGGTTTGCCCTCTACGGGTGGGTGGTGAGTCTCTGCCCCAAGTGGAGGAGTTCAAGTATCTCGGGGTCTTGTTCACGAGTGAGGGAAGGATGGAGCGGGAGATTGACAGGCGGATCGGTGCAGCATCTGCAGTGATGCGGTCCCTGTATCGGTCCGTTGTGGTGTAGAAGGAGCTGAGCCGGAAGGCGAAGCTCTCGATTTACCGGTCAATCTACGTTCCTACCCTCACCTATGGTCATGAGCTCTGGGTAATGACTGAAAGGACAAGATCGCGGATACAAGCGGCCGAAATGGGCTTCCTCCGCAGAGTAGCCGGGCGCACCCTTAGGGATAGGGTGAGGAGCTCAGTCACACGGGAGGAGCTCGGAGTAGAGCCGCTGCTCCTACACGTTGAGAGGAACCAGCTGAGGTGGCTCGGGCATCTGCTCAGGATGCCTCCTGGATGCCTCCCTAGGGAGGTGTTCTGGGCATGTCCCACCGGGAGGAGGCCCCGGGGAAGACCCAGAACACGCTGGAGGGACTATGTCTCTCAGCTGGCCTGGGAACACCTTGGGGTCCCACCGGAGGAGCTGGAGGATGTGTCTGGGGTGAGGGAATTTTGGGAGTCCCTGCTTAGACTGCTGCCCCCGCGACCCGGCCCTGGATAAGCTGAAGAAAATGGATGGATGGATATATCTATCTATCTATCTATCTATCTATCTATCTATATATATATATATATATAATAAAAAAATATAGAATAAATATCTTACAATAAAATCTTTGGGCCAGAATATCTTAAAAAAGCAATACATTTGTTTTAGAGGCTTACGAACACTGTGAGCACTTGCGCTAGTCTTGGTCAGAACTACCTTAGCTGGAGAATTTGACCTTTTGTGCATGTTTTAGGTTAATGGGGATTGAGTTGTTTTTTATTAACTACATGTTGTACTTCACCTCTACTATAACCTCTATGGCTTATCTCTTAGTGTAATTACTTCTCATTGTCTGTAGTTACCGCTGCGTTTAATAGTACCTTGTCCTCCTCTTGTCCTGTCTGCCTTGTCCCCTCCCCTCTGTGACATGTACATATGCTTCTATTCTTCATACACTCATTTCCATTTGAATCGCGGTCCTGATTGTTTTTGCCAAGCTTGTGGATCTGATTACACCTGTCAGCTGACCTCCACCCTCCTCCTCATCGCCTCTCCTTAGATTCTTGCTTCAGTGGGCGGTAAAAATATATATATGTACATAAATAGCAGAATGAATGAAAGCTAAACTGTCCACTAGCTCTGCGCCCACTCACATCAGCAAGTTCAGTATGGAATTTTTCTATCCATAACTCACTGTCCTCTGTATGTACATCAAAATGCATATAACAAGTTTTCTAATTATGAGTTGGTTTGATGGGATAGTACCTGTGGTGTCTGTTTAAACATTATTTGGACAAAATGAAGGTGTTGTCGTATATTCCCAAATTATAATTATCAACTGTATCCAAATGTCCACACTATTTTCTAATTAGGGCACTATTAATCGGTCACGCCAATTTTAGTGGTGGCCGAATGTCCAGTTGGTGAAAAAGTAGTGCACTCAAGATGTCCAAAAATGCACGTTGAAACGTAGCGGGCATCAGTGGTCAGTAAACTTGTCACAATGCATTGTCGGAAAAACAACCACACGGCAACGGATCTTTAACTGGACACAACACGACTGAGATAGAAGCAGATAGCAGCGTTGGTTTATCACACTGATTAGCCCTGATTATGAATAACACATTCTTAAGTAAACTGTTATGGGGCAAAGTTGCTAGTGTTAGCCACTTACCTTAGCTCGAGCTGTTAGAAGAGCAATAGTTTCCACATCTAAAATAAAAACATGAATAAACCAATCAGTTTACATGAGACCCAGCTTGACAAAAACTTGTATGATTATTATTTGTCCATAAATATTTGTGCGCCAGTCAAATCTGATCATTATTTATGAGAAATCAGGTTTTATCTGAGTGTAGCCTTTAGACTTTTTTCACCCAGACTCCAGAGTCACATGACCCGAATGTAGAGAGCTACGTGCTCGAATCGCTCTGTGAATGAGTACACTATAGAGAGAAAGAGTGTGGAACTATGCAGTGAATGAGGACTTAGGAGCGAGGGTGGACATTCGGACACAGCCATTCTGTAGAATTGTGTCAAATTATGAACTTAATTCTTAAAATCTTAATTGTCTAGACTACATTTTAGTCAAATGTGTTGTCTAACCTGTTATATGCATTTTAAATATGTATTCATTTTAGCATGACTCGATGAAAACTCCATGGAGATGTAGTGCAACCAGAACTATCCAATCTTCAGTCTATGCATTGCATTGTATTAATTATAATATATAAACCAGAATAATAAATGCTCTATTCATTTGACACATTGTGACCTTTAAGCAGCCTATTTGTCAATCCAGTTTGAAATAGCAATTAGCTAACAGGGTAGATTCATTATGAGCTAACACTTGAGGAATGACATAATATTCATAATGTGTAGCTTATTTCATTTTTGCTTCTGCAACCACATTCACTGCTTTCCACTGTGAGGCACATCACCAGTGTAAGGAATGCTTGGTTCATTCATAAAACTGTACCATGATAATAATGTATAAAAGCATTATTAATAATGTGATGGGAAGTAGTAGTAGTGGTAGTGATCCGATTTTGTTCAGTGGGTCTTCTGTTATGGGGATTGGTAATTTTAGTATTAGTAGAAGCAGTAGTGGTAGCTTTAGTATTCATGTTAGTAACAGAAGTAGTAGTAGTGGTAGTAGTAGTACTTGGTAGTAGCAGTAGTGGTAGTGGGTGTTGTGGTATTGAAAAAAGGTAAAATTGGATCTACCTTAAAACAGTGCAGTTTTTTTCTTTCTTTTTTTTTTTTTTTGTTAAATCCTTAAATATGAAGGTTCTCAAATCACTTCTACAATTTGGACTGAACTGTTTTTAAAATATAATTTCATATATATTTTATTTAAATGTTTTTATGTTGAATTTTTCTGTCCAAAAAACAATGGGGAGATAATATACTATTTACACGGTGAAACTCCAGTTACAGTCTCACCTAAACAAGTGTTTTGTTTTTTTCTTTTTGTGCACCCGCTTGTATCACACTTGTCTGTCTGGCCCCATGTTCCACTGGCTCTGACAGAGTGGGCCTATTACACTCCATTAAGCTGAGGCCTATCATGACAGGCCTGTCCTCATATTACAACAGCACCCAGCACCCAACAGTACCCAGCAGCAGCAGCACCCAATTACCTGTGAGGTCATCCTGCTCTACGGGGGTCTGTGCTGGAGGGGGGAGGGGGGAGAGCAGTGGCAGGGTGCTCTGATATTTTTACAAGAAGTATGGACTGAAAAAATATCAATATGTTTTTCAAAGTAAAACATACCTTGAAAATATATTGATATTATATTTCCAGCAATTAAAACACAACTGAATAAATGCAAGATAGATAAGTTCAATGCCATACTGTGGAATATTATACAAACCTCAACGCCGCTCTGTGATTGGTCCGCCCGCTCCTGGGTGAATTGGAACCTTACAGTGGGAGTATCTCAAGATTCTCAAGATAAAACTTCCCCTAGTTCAAACTGAATATGTGTCTGAACCCTTTTTTACATACAGATGGCTAGTCCCTCTGTGCGGCTAAAATAAATAAATAAAGATAATTTCTGTAAGCCCTTGGGTGCTCCCACCTCAACAGATATAAACATTAAAATATGGTTAATACATGCGCGGAATTACTTTTAAATGCGTATTCAAGTTAAGAGCTCTGCAGACTGTCACAACACCTACTCTGAGGTTTGTAGCAAAGAGGAAAGAAAGAGTTAACAAACAGCAAAGTGCCCTCCTTTCTCTTCCCTTCAGGTGACAGACTGCCTTCTTATCTCTCCTGTATCTAATGCCCACCACCCATACCCCCTTTTCCACCCTCTTACACCTGATAGAGATACTGTCCCAGCACCATCCCCTATAACTACCCCCCACTAGAGCTGCCTTCCTCTCCGCCTCCTCCCTCCATCCATCCATCACTCTCTCCCTCCCTCTCTCTCTCTCTGCTGAAGAGGGGGATTGTGCCAGTGTGTAATTAGACACTCCATATGACCCCCAGCTCAGGAGGTCTCTCCACAGGATCCTAACCACTGCCAGAGACCCAGATTACTTTTAGTGGACTCGGGAATTTCACAGGCTAGCGTTTCTCAAAATATCGTAAATGTACCACTTTGTACTGGGGTTGTCAAAAGTATTGAAAATCAGATACCAATCCATATTAAAATGACGATCAAAACTAGATACTCTTTTGAGCAAGTATTGATATTATAGTTACATTCACAGAACAGAAATGAACTTTGAATAGATTGAGAATGATCTTGAGCTGTATCAGAACAAGTACCATAAATTTGGACTACTGAGCGCACATGAATATAGGCTAGCTAAATTTTAAAATAAAATTAATTTAGAGGCCTTACTTGAATATAAGCTGCATGTTACAAATATGTTGTATATGTTGTTGTTTACATAGAAAGACGGTACACAGAGTTTTTTTGTGGTTTTTTTTGTTTTTTTTTAACTATGCCTGAAAATTGGCAGTACGGCACCAACACACCATCAACATGGGATGAACATATCTGCATGTTAAAAAAACAAAACAGTATCAACACAGGCCATCTGCTTTTGTAGTCTTTTTACACTGACTAAGTTTTTCCACCGTCACACCATAGATTCCTTAATGCCAAGCTTATGTGCTCTATTTCCTTCCTTGACGCCAGAACGATTGCCTTTAACTTAAAAGCTGCATCATTTGCATTTCTTCATGTGTTTTCCCTGTTGAGGGTGTGTGCATGATGTGCAAAATGACAGTTCAAAATCAAAACTATTGTATTCTTCAGCGCATAATCTTTCCCCTGTCTCACTGTTGCTTACCGCTAGAGAGTGCCCCCTGGTGGCCATTAGCCAGTAAAAATCTATAAATTAGCTGCACTGTTGTATAAGCCGCAGGGTTCAAAGCGTGGGAAAAAAAGTAGTTGCTTATAGTCCAAAATTTGCGGCATAAGACCACATAGACTAGTACATACCCATGGACCACTATGGAACCTACCTGGATGCCTAAGGGTTTACCCAGATATAACACATGGTAATATAAAAGAAAGTACTGTGATTTAATGTTGACAATGACATTCTATCAACTAAAGAAAGAGTGTTTTTGTTGTTTTGTTTTTTTATCATCGTGGTATTAGAATCAATATCGAGTATTGTGTCTGTTTCTTAGTATCAAAATTGAGTTTCACATTTTTGTATTATGACAACACTACATTATACGGAGGCTGCCTCTGGTAGTATGCAGGACCATCTACAGTTTGAGTATATTTGTTTACTTTAGAGAGACATCTTTAAATGTTGTTGTTCTCCCTTAGCTTAGTCATTATTTTGAACTATTTTAAATTAGTTTAATTTTAGAACAGGTTTAGTCTTTTGTTTTTAATGGGCTAATTCCTCTCTATGCATGTCCTCTTAGCTGCACTACTGCATTGTCCTGTCAAAACCACAGGCTTGGACAAAACTTCACAAAGATGAGTGGGTTTGGAATTGTATCCTGTCAGATGCTGTGACTGACAGACGGATTAACCAATCAGAGAGATGCATGATCCATTAGGGTAAAAACAAACATGACAACTTGCGTATAAAAAGGGCGGACAAAACAACACAGAGGACTGAGAAACTGCATGGATTTGCACAAAAAACGTAAACATAACCAGTGACGCTTGTTAAACAAACGATCTCATTGGTCACCTATCATTTGGAACAAAATCAAACTTTAGTTAGTTTGCTCATTGATTCAGCAGAAATCTGCCATGTTTATCAGGCCCCTGTGATATTTTTGACATCTGCCAATCACACCCATCTGAACGTGGGGAGATTCACAAGTGACCTCGCATATTTGTAAAGTATTAGAGTAAAGTGTGCATTCTGGATCTCAGGCAAAAGTTGGTCCATATTTTGATCAGACAGTGGTGGAACTGTGGACTCCAAAAACACGCTTGAGCATTTCCTGGATGACCACTTTGTGACATCATATGGTGGAACACAGCATTTTGAGCCTTGGTGAGGAAGGTCAACTAAATATGTAAAGTTGTATCGTATTAGCCAACAACATTTTAACAAAGATTAAAAGCTCCAAAAAGTCCATTTAGCAGAATATGGGCCTTTAATTTATGAGTAAAGTTTTGGATACAAACTTCTTACATCTGCCAAGTTTTTAAGTACGTCATATTTTATTAACTTTAGAATATTCTTCCATCTCAAGTACTCTCTCTCTACTTTTTATGCTTCCCTTTCTCCTTCTTTTTCTCCCTGCCTCCTCTCTTTCATCTCTCCCAATCTTTCAATCTCTCTCTTTACTGTCTACCCTCCCTTTATTGCTTTCTCTCTATCTCCTCTCCCTTCTGTCTCTTGCTCTCTTCTTTCTATCCTTCTCTTCCTTCATAGCGTTCTCCCTGCCTCCTCTCTCTTCCCTCTGTCTCATTCTCTTCTTTCTGTGCTTCCCTCTTTCCATTGCTCTCTGCCCCCTCCCTCTCTTCTCTCTCTCCCTAACCCCTGTCCCTCTCCATTCTCTCTCCGTCTCTCTTTACTTTATAGCCTTCCTCTCTATCATCTTCTCCCTGACTCGTCTCTTTCTTCACTCTCGCTCTCTCTCCATCTCTCTCTCCTTTCTTCTCTTTCTTCCATCACTTTCTTCCTGCTTCCTCTCTCTCTTTTCCCTCCCTGCCGCCCTCAGTCACTATCTCTCTCTAATTTCTATGATTCCCTCTCTCCATCTTTCTCCCTGCCTCTCCTCTCTGCTCCCTCTCTCTCCAACCCCATTTCTCTCCATTCTCTCTCCCTTCTCTTGCCCCGTCACTCTGATTTATATCCATTCTCTCTATCTTTAAACATTATGTCCCACTTCTATCTCTCTATTGATCTCTCACTCTATCCCATCACTCTCCTCATGCTCTCCCTCTCATGTTTTTCTCTCTCTCACTCACCACTTTTACTTTTTACTTTTTGTCACACCTCTCTTCTTTGTCTCCATCGTCTGTCTCTCTGTCAATCTCATCTACAGTCTTTCAAATGTATTTTGCTATTAAACTAACCTACTTTCATTACATTCATTCTTTTTTTTTTTCTTTCTACCTTCACCCCCACTCTCTCTTCTTCTCTCTATAACCCCACTCTTGCCCCCCCTCTCTCTGCAAAATCTCTACATCTATTTCTGACTCTTTATCTCCCCATTTTTTCTCTTTCCTCACCCATGTCTTACTCAGTTTCTCCTTCTCTTTTTCTCTTCCCCTATTCCCTTGTTCTATCCCCCTATGAGCCAGAAACTATCGAACCCACGTGGGCCATAGTACATAGTAAATAGTACATTTTCATCATTCTCAAAGAGCACTTATTATTTATTTTCTAATCTATGTTACAATGTTTCTTCATCACAAATATACCTGGAGTTGTATTTTGTTTCATTCACACATGTTTGACACAGACACCTGCATATTTAGGCTGTTCTGGAGTTCTTCTCTCAAACTGAAAACACTCCACCTTGTGATGCCACATGGTACTACAGGAAGTGCTCCATTGTGTTTTGAACTCCATACACCTCTACTAGAATTTTTGGATAATCTCGGGAATTGTCTAACAGTAAAATGTAGCTGTTCACTTGAAAAGTACTGCTCTATGACATCACAAGTTGGAACAGAACATTTTGAGCTTTAGAGATGTAGACAGACTAATAATAAAGGATTTCTCAAAAATGTGTGAATGAAACAAAACACAACTCCAGGTATGTTTTTGATGAGGGAACAGCATTATAACATGGCTTAAAGCTCACAAGACTCAATTTTGTGTAATATAGGACCTTTAAATGTGCTCAAATTGGGTTCTCTTATATCAGGGGCGCCAAACTCATTTTCACCGAGGGCCACATCAGCAAAATGTGGCAGATGTAACTGTGCGGCAGTTTAAATATCACTAAATGTAACCAAATGTCATGTAAAATAAATGTAATTACTTTTTAACTTGTTAAATAACGGTTTCTGTGATAAACTGACATTTTTAAAAGTGTGTATCTCGTCGGGACACACCTGCTCACAGACCTTCAGCACTGCTTCAAGTACGGCCTTTTACAGCCTTTTAATTATTGGACAATTTGTTATTTTTCTTGCAGACTAACTTTTGCATACTTAGCTCCATGTTTGGTGTCAAAATGTCGACGTCCTTCCATGCCAACAATTTTCCTCTTCATGAACATTTTGTGATGATTATTTGCAAATATTTCTCAGTTCCACTTGCTGGGAAAATCTCATTAGTTTATTGTCAGTGCAGTATAGGCAGCAGCAGTATAGACTAATTTAAAATGACAGCCATGCCTTTTAATTTATCTTCTCGCGGGCCACATAAAATGATGTGGCGGGCCGCATTTGGCCCCCGGTCCTTGAGTTTGACACGTGTCTTATATGCATACTCAGCCTAAGTATGCAGGATTTGTGTGTTAAACGTGTATTTGAAACTAAACA
This sequence comes from Periophthalmus magnuspinnatus, assembly GCF_009829125.3. NCBI lineage: Eukaryota > Metazoa > Chordata > Actinopteri > Gobiiformes > Gobiidae > Periophthalmus > Periophthalmus magnuspinnatus. The sequence continues at coordinate 10,658,639 of NC_047143.1, forward strand.
CAATTCCAAGTATGTTTGTGATGAGGAAACAACATTATACAGAAAATAGTGTAATATGGGTCCTGTAAGTGCAGTTTTCAGAAATGTTGACTGTAAAAAAAAAAAATGTTTGACGTACTCTAACATAGATCTACAAAATCAAACTTGTCAAAACTACTACTAAATCAACATATTTATTCCAATCATTTTCACACTATATTGTTTACAGTGCAAACAATCCGACTACACTATTTAAGCCCCAAGTCACATTTAGCATAGCGTCCCCTCTCCTCTGAGCTGTTTTGGGCACTTCATTCTTTCACTTGTTTCATCAGTTTGGAGATTTTGCCCATCAAACCTTAATTGTGTGCCGCCTCGCCTTGGGGATCTTAATGCTTAAACTGAAATGGGCTTATTGGCAGAAAGTGACGAAGAGGAGCGCGGAGGAAAACACTGGCCCGGGTTAATGACCAAAGGCAAAGTGGAAGAATTATAGTGAAGATAACAGAATGAGAAGCATAGAGAAGAGAAATGGAAATAAGGGATGCTGAGGGACTAAATGAAAGTGCGTAGTTAACTTTGGTGATGATATTTAGCTAGTGGTTGATTTTAGGAATGTTCAAAATGGCGGCAGTGGTTTAGCGGTTAAAGTGTTCGCCCATTAACTAAAAGGTTGTTAGTTCTGTGGTGCATTCTGTTGTTAAGTTTAGAGTAAGGGATGTATGATTTGATGTATTAAAGGTCACGTGATTTTACTGTCTTAAAACGTGAAAAAGAAAACTAGTTCATTTTGTAGTGGTCTAAAATCCTTCCTCACTTGCCTTATGTATCCTTAGCATCCTAGTTATTCACAGTGATGAGTTTATAAGAGCTTTTCACAACTCTTAGAGATCAGAGTGGAGTTTTGTAATGTTATCAAGTATCAAGTTTTATACTCATAAAGCTGAATTGCGACACTGCTTCCTGGTTTCAATTGCTTATGTATAAAGTTAAACGCAATTGTACTTTTACGCAATATCCCACATTGGAGCTTTACTTTTGTCTTTTGAATGAAGAACCATGTTATGTAATCCTCAGGCTCTCTGTTGCATTATGCGCGTACAATGCATTTGTGACTGACGGCTTTAGCTCCAGATTACATGACGGTTAGCAACCTAGCCCGCATTCACTACTACTCTATGTACTACTAGCATCACACAGAGCTAGCAAGACCCAGTGCTAACTTAGCCTGTAAGCTGCTTAAACGTGCACTGACCTTTAAACTTTGTCGGCAGGCAAAAGCTCGCCCTAATCCTGAATGAATGGGAATCTACACTATAATGCATTGTACCTGGTTCTATGGGTGAATACTGACAGTGGTGGTGAAGAGGAGATGGAGAGAATGAGGAGGGTATTGGTTCTGCTGCTCTGGTAGAAAGAGAGTGTATTTTTTTATGAGTTCCTTGAGAAGTTTTTGAGGCTGAGTTTCATTTTTATAGTTTAGATTTTATGGGGCTTTTTCATTTAATATTCTTCATCAATTAAATCAATATGTTTTTAATGTGTGCCAGAATATTAATGTTGTTTTGGGTCATAAATACTTCATAAGACCAGACTGCTGCAAAATGTTTGATGCAAGTTTGAGACTTTAAGGCTGTATTCACTTGTCCTGGTTTGAACCCAGTTTAGTCTTGATGTAGACTTGCTCTAGTCCTGGTTTAGTCCATTTTAGCTCTGAGTAATGTTTTCAACCACCGTTTGGGAGACATATTTATTTTGTTGCCAGTTTTGCCAGGAGCAGTGAGCTACACATTATATTGGTGCAAGTGGTAAAAGGTTTATGTTGACAATATGAAATGATTTGAACATTTATATTTTTTGCACCTCTCCTTTAGATATAATTTCATTTTTTTTTCTCATTTTTGTGGCTCTTACTCACAATTACCAGATCTCAGAAGCTAAGTAGGGCTGGGAGCGCTGGGAATAGACCCACAGCGCTGGGGCTGCTGTGGCTCTAGTGGAAACTGGTATTGTGTCCTTAGGCAAGACACTTCATCCACATTGCCTTGTATGAATGTGGTGTGAGTGAGTGTTGGTTGGAGATACCAATGGCGCAGATTGGCAGCTTCACTTCTGTTAGTCTATCCCAGGGCAGCTGTGGTTAAAATAGGGTACCTTGAAAGGCACAATATATTGACTTTATTTTTTATTATTATTTAATTATTTATTTTTTCTATTTGTAAGATGTTACCTCCACCCAGTTACTCCTTCAATTATTCTTAGTAGTTTCTTCAAATACCTTTTTACTAGGGTGGTACTGACCTAATACTAGTATTGGATACAGGTACCAATACTGAAACATTTACTGTTTCAGATAGCTTACAAATATCGATTCAGCTGATATCATGGTTGCCCAGGAAGTCTTTTTTATTTATCTATATTTCTACAAAGCTGTTCTGTAGTTACTTGAGGTGTAAATAAAACCTATATAATGGACCAGTTTTGTCTTATTTTATTTTTGTTTGAAGGAAATAATTGCTGTTTTCAGTCCCTGCACTAGTATCGGTTGACATTGGGTATTAGCAGATACTTAACTATAGTTTTGAAATCGAAGCTGGATTGGTGCATTCCTACTTTATACTCTCACAAGGCAAATTTCTTGGACCACTAGGTTGTACTTTTAGCAGAGAAATATTACTTTGAAGTAACAGTCGTACTTGAGAACATTTTTTGGCTACTCTACCCACCTCTTTTTAAATAGTTTCTTAACGTCTCTGTTATATCACTCCTGACAGTATCCTCACTCGCCCTCCACTGTCATCATGTAATAGAATATATTCAGTTTGAACAACGCTCTAATCTCTTTTCTTTCTCCTCTTCTCTCTCCCTCCCTTCTTCACAGCCAAACGATGCTACTTCGAGGACACCAACAGTAATGGAACGCAACAGAAGAACAGCTAGCATCACTCTGATTTGAATTTTTTGTATTTTTATATTTTTGACAATATTTTTCAAACTTTGCATTGCATAGAAACGCATATTTCCTTCAACCATCGGATTATCGCTCCCACAAAATTTTGCCCGCCAAGTGACCCAACACACATCCAACATGTACCGGCTACACTGCCCTACGAGTAAACCAAGTAGACGGGGCTTACCGACAAGGACACGCCTCCTGTCGCTAACAACAACAAGGAACCACTTCCTGTTCCTTTTGGGCACTACACTAATCCTCCACCTTGCTAGCAGCCAGAAACCCGACCCGTCCAAGCACCCGGTCGTAACCACGAACTACGGCAAGATCCGCGGCATCAAGAAGGACCTTAACAATGAGATCCTGGGCCCCGTGGAGCAGTACTTGGGCGTCCCTTATGCTACGGCACCCATAGGCGACAGGCGCTTCCAACCTCCGGAAGCGCCCGGGTCTTGGCAGGAGATAAGGAACGCCACCCAGTTTGCCCCCGTGTGCCCACAGAACGTTCACGGGGTGCTGCCAGAGATCATGTTACCGGTCTGGTTCACTGATAATCTGGACGTGGCCGCAAGTTACATTCAAAACCAGAGCGAAGATTGTCTCTACCTAAACGTCTATGTACCAACAGAGGACGGTAAGTACGAGTTTAGCTAGGGGAGAATTTGAATTTTTTTTTAAAATTATTTCACATAGGTTAAAATTACTTAAATTCAGAATATATATCTTATTTTGGGTAGTTTTGAGCAGGAAGACTGTTTTTTTTTTAATAAGAGGGGGTAAGAGGGGATGCTACTATCTTCTATGGGTGCACAGCTAGAGCCTTTTTACAATTAAACAAGTTTAAATTAGTGGGCAAATAAATACCAAATATCAATATATACTGGCTGAGGTATCGAAAAGTAACAATTCTCATGCAAAACATATTAATGCTAAAAATATCTCCAAAAGTGCATTTTTATCACCTATTACTAGTTTAAATGTCATTTGTACCCTATGGTTATTTATAAAGACTAATGTGGAATTCCTACTTTTAGCCTTATTTTGAACACATTTTGGTTTCACTTTGAACATTTTTAGTTGTTATTGGATGTCTTATGAAAAACAGGCAAGAATTATGGGAGCTGCTATGGGACTGTATTAGCCATCCAAGGGTTTTGATACTGCCCCTGAGTTAGATATCTTTATTTATTTTGTTGTAAGCCCAAATAATTTCTTTACTAGAGCATTTTTTTGTCTTCAAATAGGAAAAAAGAAAATGAGAGAAATCAAAATTTGTCAAAACTACTAGAATCAAGGTTTATATTCTGATTTCAAGTGATTTTTACTCTTGTAGATTTGTATTTTCTATTTGTACTGGGAATCTAAAGGGTTGTGCTTACAACAATTTTCGACTGCTATCTTCTTGCAATCATGCATTTTTATGATCGAAACTTTTTCAAATTTGAATTAGTTAAATATTTTCATTTCAAGTTCAGTAAGTAAAAAACTCATCAATCTTTGTAAGATGTAAGTCCTTTGTGTTTGTGTTCTTGAAATATATTTTGTTTCTTGGGGTATTATACTCACAATTCTAATGTTTCAATCTTTGGTGCTAATAACAAATTTTCTCCATAGAATCCCTCGTCAGTTTTGCCCTTTAGATTCTCAACCATTGATATCTTTTTGAATGGTTTGAGATCCAAGATAGTTTACTTCTTTTGTTTACTCAATAACTTCTTATGCCTACCTCTTAACCACATTTCTTTGGCTCCATACAGTGAGTATACTGCACTTTGTAGGATGCTAAGTCTTTAGGCAGATGAGCCCAAAAGTATTTATACTGCAGAAAACAGAAATCAAGTTTCTCTTTTTCCAACAAACAGGTCCAAGGAGGTCTGTTCTGACTGGACTCCAAAAAAGTAAAGTTTATGTTAGTAGTCATGTCATAATCATATTGCTTATTTTTGCAAAAGTCTGGAAATGTCTATATATGTCAAAATGATTCTTTCAAACATCTCAAACTGAGGTAGGTGTCTAACCAGATGAAAACCTGGTACACATTTTTGCTCAGTATTAAAGAGCATACAGTATACATGGAAACAAATCGATACCACACTTTTTTGATAGTTCAAGATGCTCTCCCTATCCTTGACACAGTATGTTCTTGTCTCTTTCACAAGGTTCATTTTACATACTTCAGTAGAAATGCACCAGTTTAATCCATATTGCTAATGCATTGTGAAGTACTTTTTGTATACCTTAACATAGGTATTCCCTGTAGCTGTTTTCTCATTTTCAGCAAAACATACCTGGAGTTTTGGATTGATCTTTTCACATTATCTAGTTGTAATGCAGAAGTGCTCGTCCATTTGTTTTTTTCTTTTTTTTTCTTTTTTTTTTTTTTTTGAAGTCAGCCCACCTTCAACAGGTTCATTCACATTGCTTTTACAAATGGTATACTAACAATCTTCATTGCTAGCAGCTCTTACTTTTAGCCTCTTTTGAACTGCTTCATTCCTCTGTGCACCAACAGCTTTAAAAAGACCAAGTTGCTTTGAGAAGTTTTCCATATTTTAGTCCAGGGGTGGGTGGAGTAATGCTTGTTCAAAAAGAGTACCATTACGTCATTATAATATTACTCAAGGAGAAGTAGTGCTCCAAGAAATTACTAATCTTGGATTAAAGCGTATTTGGGGAAACTAGTACTCAAGTAAGAGTAACTTATGTAACTGTTGAAAATGAGACCGTAATATCTGATTGATAATTTTAAGGGGTTTTTTTTTCCGGAGGGACAAAACCTACACAAAATGATTTTCATAGGATAGGCGCAAAACGGAGAAAACATAAACATATATGAAGGAACTTTGCAAGAAAAATAAATGTTCAGATCATTTCAGCATTAACCTTTTGTCACTTGTAGACTTACTCACAATGGGAAGAGTAACCAAAACTTTTACTCAAGTACCATTACAATGGCAAATATTTTACTCAAGCAGGAGTAAAAGTATGGTGGCTGAAAACTGAAGTTCCTCAAGTAAAGTTGTTTTGAGTAAATGCACTACTCACCTTGCTTTTAACGTATAAATATAATGCTAATAATGTGTCCAAATTAGTTTAAAAAATTTAAAATATTGCCAAATAAATATTATTTTTATATCATTTTTAATTTTTACAGTGAAGTGTTGGTAGTGGACTTTTTACAAACCAGGGCTCATTTCACACTGTCACTCCATTTCCTGAACTGTCAGATACAGCTCAGACTGCCATTGCTTTAGTGAACTTTATAAGTTGAATAGTGTCCGTACCAAGGAGGGGTTCAGACTGATGAAAAATTTGGAACATGGCCATAGTGATTAACCATTTGAAACTAAATATTTGAATTGTTAAAAGTCCTCAAAATGTCAGCTATAACAGGAGCATGAAACACTAGTCCATATGTGAAAAAGTTGTACCTTTCACAATTCAAGCTTAGTGTAAAATAGGTATTGTAAACTTGGAAAGTGCCCATACCATATGTATGAATGAATGAATGAATGAATGAATATTTTTATTCAAGTGCCATACACTCAGGTGCCCAGCCCTTATGGGTTTATATGACACAAAGAAAGATGTCCATTATCAAAAATATATAACACAGAAACCAACAGTCACGCTAAATAACATCCTCAGAATACAGAGTCTTTTGTCTCAATATCCAGGTCTTCTCCACAATGGCTGCCACACAAAACATTTCATTTTCAAATAACCAATACAACATTTGGCCTTCAGACAGCCAAATATTGGAGTTTTCTGTTGAATAATCTCATATAAATCAAATGGGTTCTTAAATCATTATACAGTGAACAATAAATATGAAATGAAATTCATCCTCCACCACACATAAATCGCACAGAACATAACCTGTCCTCCTTTGGTACTCTGGCATATGAAGCGTTTTGTATCAGAAAGTTGTAGGTATAAGATAGGTTTGTCACAAAATAAAATAGTTATATATACATACATACATACATACATACATACATACATACATACATACATACATATATACATACATACATAAATACATATATACATACATACATACATACATACATACATACATACATACATACATACATATGCATTTTTTATTTATGTTTTTAAATCACACTTTGAACAGAATTTTCTTATTGGTGCACTATGTAACTTTTCTAGTAGTACTGATCTCCATGGAAAATGTTATTGCTTTACCTACAGTGTTTCACAGTATGGCATTAAACTTATCCATCTACATTACACGTTTAGATCATTTCTGAGGCCACTGCTCCAGGTAAGCAATAGCAAATACTCAGTAATTATAATTAGATGATACTTTCTTAACCTACATTACCTTTCGAAAATCCTTTAAAAAACAATTAGAGTAAAGATGGTGTTGAAGTGTAGCAAATTGAAAACAGAGTCGTTAAGATGCGTTGATCATTCCATTGTCTCCACACGGCTCTTCGGAAAATCTAATTCCACTTTTAAATTCGCTCTCTTCCCTCCCCTGGCTGTTCTGCGTGTCTTTTAGGACCACCACCACACAGAATGCTTAAACACCCTCCCATCTTTTTTCTAATCTAACTGCAGGGAGACGTTATTTTAAATCCAGGCAGGGTTTGGAGGTGGGAAACTAGGTCATGGAGCGTGTCTTAGCCTGCATGCTAACATTTGGTGGTTATATAGTCATGGCATCTTAATGAATGCTTAAGGAATTAGCGAGCGGTGATATAAGGGGTTTGTGGGTAATCCGTCTGCACATGTGAAGTAATGTGTTTAAATTAGTGTTGCCAGGATACTAAAACTTCATTTTGATACTAAGGAATAGGCTCGATACTCAATACCAGTTCCGATACCATAATGGCGATAAAAACACTCTTTATTTAGACAATAGAATATGATTTTTAACATTAAAGTAGTAAAGCTGTCCTTCACTATAACGCTTTTCACCTTTTGCGGCCTCGCTGTTTCGCAATTTTTTTGGTGCAATTTTGCATGTTTTTTTTTACAGCGTATGGAAGCTCATTGTGTTCTGTGTCCTGATTGGCTCAGCGACTGCAGACCATTGTCAATCAGCCTCCTCCGTGCTGTGATCACTAGCAGTGTGACTCTGAATATTTGCAAGTTTTTTCCCTGACAAAACCCACAATGTCGATAAACGTTCTGTACCGACAAAGCCACCTGCAGTCATGTGAGTCACTATTAATAATTTCTTATGTGTCCAACCTTGTAGATTGATCAGTAAAATTAAATTATGAATGAATGAATTAATTAATTATTTACAGTGTTTCTAAAAACTATCATTTTTATTTATTGTATAGAAAAGCCTTTATATTTTTATGTCTCAAACAAATGTTTAGGCCTGAAAACATGTCTTGATCTTTGGTTTCATTCCATAATACTATACTTATCTTTTAAAATCTACAAACGTTTGAACTTTGAGAGTGTTTAAACAAGAGAGAAATGTGAGAAAATATTAATGTCTGTCTGAGAAAGTGTATAAAATGTGTGGTGAGGTGTTTTACAGACTTAAAACATATATAAAAAATATAAAAAATAAAGCTGACTACTTCGCGGATTTCGCCTATTGTGGGTTATTTTTAGAACTATGGCGATAAACGAGGGACCAGTGTACTTTCATTTATATTCCCATGTGGCCCTACATCTGTGTAATCCCTCAGTTGTCTACGTAGGTTCCATAGTGGTCCATGGCTATACACTAGTCTGTGGTCTTATACTTTTTCTGATACAGCTCAAGATCATTCTACAGATAGAAATATCAAAACTTATAACTGAAACTTATATACTTTGGCTAGTGTTTTTACAAAGTCATTGAGTTAGGGCCTTTACGCTAGAGATCTTACTTTATTTTTGAGCACTGGAGCAAAATAAAGTCAGGGGAAAAGAGATAATCTTTTCACAAATAAGTCCCAGTACATATTTACTGTTCCAAATGTCTCAATATGGCTGAGCTAGCAGCCAATAGAAGGATACAAAATTAACAATTATATTTGTAATAGGGAATTCTTAAAGTAAATAACCAAAGTTTAGAGAACACATTGTGCATTCCTGTGGGTTTAATTCTCGTTTAAACCTGTTTTTGGTCACCTTGGGATGAAGTAATTCACATTTTCTAACTTATCTAATATCTCCATTTGGAAAATATACTTTATAAACTTCTCATCCTTTTCCAATTAATCATATAGGCATTGGAGCTGATAAAGTAAACAAATTACGTTATTTTCTTTGAGTTGGCGGTTTGAGGTTAACAATTATATCATGATAATTATTAAAGTTGCTGAAAGTTAAAAAATGTTATGGATATTAATAATTGTCATTTTGATATTATGAATAAATTCAATATTTAAACAACTGTTACAGTATTATACTTTGTTGTAAGTTAAAACAACAATGATCTAGATGAGCTCATCAGGGAAAAGAAAGTTTTATAAGTAAGTTTTTTTTCTAATGCTAAAAAAAACCCTGTTTTGTTGTGAACACAATTTGACAGCATGAGTCTAGTGATAGTTTATAGTCTTAAAAACAATGTAGAAGAGGTCCAGAGTTTTACCTATGACACAACAATCCAAATCCAAATGTGAACGAGAACGACTTTAAATTAGTGGATTAATGAAACAAACATCAACAAAACAAAATACAACTATAGGTATATTTTTGATGAGGGGACAACAGTATAACACGGATAAATAGTTCATTCTAAACAGTTTGCATTGGTCCAAAATTATTCCTCACTTCCCTAATGCATTCTGGCCATTGTAATTATTCACCACAATGAGTTTATAAGTGCTTTACACAACTTTCAGAGGCCAGAACAGAGTTTGTGACGTCACGGTAATGCTAGCAATGTAATGCTACCTGCTCACCAACTTTACTTCTCGGACAATAAAAAGGCTTTCATATTAGATGTGGACAGCACACTGTGGTCTCTTTTTGATAAGAACTGCTTTTACAATATATCTGTGCTGGGGCAAAGCAAATCTTAATTTATTACTAGAAAAAAATAAAATAAATAAAAAATAAAATAAATAAAACCTGTACAGCCCCTTCATAAGCAGACTATTAATAACAGTAACTATTTAATTGAGAGATGTACAGTTCCTTTAAGACTCTGTTACATCATCCCTTTAAAGCCTTAAGTGCTTTAATATTTATTCCAAGACACATAAGAGCACCTGTGTATCAATAAACGGATAAAACACAATGAAATCATAGTAGAAATGTAATTATTGTAGCATTAGACTGAAGTATACTACCCGGGGGAGCTGGCCGTTACCCGGGGAGGCGGACTCAGAAATGGCAAAGGGGCGGGGCTTTGGTGGTCACCGTGGAAATGACATCCCATAAATCATGTGCCCAGTCATGGCCGATCGATGGATGGAGGACAGAGAGACAGAGAGAGAGAGAGAGAGAGAGAGAAAGAGGGCACTATAGTTCTGCAGTTGTTACTGCTCACAGCCCAAAGTGCAGAATGTGCAGAGGGAAACTTTTAGTATAATAAAATCAAGCATCTACCAGGACAAACCCAGACTGGTGGAGATCTCAAATAGGACTAAACCAGAAGTGTACATGAAAACTAATTCATAACTGAACCAAGTCTAAAAGCACTAGATCAGGAATGCCAAATCTGTGGCCCAGGGGCCAGAGCATTTTTGTTGGGCCCCAGGCCTCCTCCTGAACTGACCCAAATGATCATTGGCTGCAGTTTTGACTGCAAATTTAAGTTTATGTAATCAAAACATCACTAACAAACATAGCCTTGTGATGCAAACCTATAATGTATCTTAAAAGGCTTATTCAAAGGTAGTCTGTGCCCCTCATCTTCGTATATGCTTCCTATATGTTACAATATGCGACCTTGGATTACATAATCAGGAATAAAGTACAAACCTAGTGCATGTTTTTTCTGTCCTCTATGTTTCCTTTTTGCTCATTAGCAGCCGTATTTGTTTGATACAGACAGATCAGAAGAAAATGATACATATATTGGCCACATAAGAAGTTTATAGCTGGGTGCAAATCCAATGTGGCAATCATTTTTCAATTAAAACAATGACGTCAGCTACAGACTTTCAGAGACTAGATTATTTTTGTACCAGGATTTACACATGTTCAAAGACAGAACTTTACCGGACTGACAAAAGCTCAGTGTTGATTGGAGAAGTGACTTTCTGCAGCTTAATGACTGAAGTGACATTAAGCACATTAATTAAGCTACAAGTATTTTGGCATTAATTGGGGTTTCCATTTGAGGAATTATTTAAATCTGTCTCAAAACTATTCAAAACCTTTATTCACAAATGTGCATAAGTGATCCCATTTATTATTTAGGGGAGACTGGGGTAAATGAATGGGTTGGCTACTTTTCACATTAGTGGGTTTTCTTTAAGACAGGATATTATCTGCATTAAAAAATACAATGACTGAACATGACAGAATTGCTTTAATGTCAACAAATCTAATTTGTTGACATTAAATTAAACATTACGACAGAGTATAAGGGTCACTTAAAAAAAAATATGCGGGCACTACGAGAATAAAAGTTGTAATATTACGAGAATAAAAGTCGTATTTTTATGAGAGTACAGGCTGCTGTGCGTGAATGAGTGACCAGTGCGTTGTGTTATGGAGAATTTGGAGCATTTTGTTCAGATAAACTTTTAACTGGGGTTTATGCATGATGAAATACTGTGTCTTTTATCCCACCATCACCACACTATCATCAGTATAAGTACTTTGAAGGGACACTGCAATCATTTGAGTTTGTTTGTGTGTGAATGAGTGACCAGTGCGTTAAGAAGAATTTGGAGCATTTTGTTCAGATATAGCAATTTCTTCTAAATCTGTATAGTTCCTCCGACTAAACAAACTCAAATGGTGAGAAAATTATGGAAAACTGGGAATGCATATTTGCAAAAAATATTGTTTTCAATCTGCATAAACTCTCTAACAGGACACATTACACAAAATAAGATGTAATTAAATGACATAGCCAATGTTCCCTCTAATTTTTCACAAGTCTGAGCAAACACACAAACTCCCTGAGCGGTCCCATGGACCACTGTGAGCGACATCAGACGTGCGCACTGTGGTCATGCTGCATCGCATCCATCCAAGTTAAATGGTTTATTAAAAGAATCAAATTACTGCATTTACATTTCTGTTATAAGACTTTTAATTAAGTGCTTTAGCTACTTATACAATGAAAATGACAAAAATCTTGCTCATGACCTGTGTAGTATGTTAATGCTATTGGAAGTATAAATATTTATTTTAACTATGGCAAAACATGAGCTTCCAACCAAATCAAGCCAACTGTAAACTCCAATGTTGAAAACAAACTTAACATTTTTATGATAAAGCTCTGACTTGTATTATGAGTATAAGCCATTGTGTGAAGCTTTTGCTTGATTTTTACAACTCATAAACTAGAGACAGTATTCAATGACCGATACACACTGAGAGGAATCTGTATCTGCAGCTGCTCTATTACTGTACTTTTACATAACATATCAAAACACAATATATAATGTGTATTTGTATATAAAATATATTCAAAACAAGTGGTATGGGTCAAAATAAATATATTTACAAACCACACACTGCAAACAGTGTACAAACACACACACACTTCAAAATGGAAACAAACACACACTGGAAACTAAAAAAACAGTGTACATGTGACAGTGTGAGTCATTCTGTGACAGAGGTCGAAGGATTGAGTCCCGCTCTTACCAACTTCTGTCATTGTGTCCTCAGTTCTGTCATTGTGTCCTTAGTTCTGTCATTGTGTCCTTAGGCAAGACACTTCACCAAGTGGTGTGTGCGTGAATGATTGGTGGTCAGAGGGGGGGTGCAGATTGGCATTAGCTAATGCTAATGATTACACATAATACACATTTGACCCACAAGTAAGTCAATAGCAGAATAAATTTTTTCAACTTTTTTCAACAACTTTCTGATCATTTCCTGCTGTTTTTTGTATGTTTCAGGTAAAATACAATCATAATTTAGCTCTTAAACCCTGAAAGGACAGCGTGTCGGAGTAATAATGTAGTATTTGTATTTGTTTCTATAGTAACGGTGTAATCACAGGTCGGTCACGCAGCAAAAACATCACCTCTGGCTCTGGTGTGACTGGAATGAGACCTGCAGGACCAGAGCTGAGTGTTTCAGCTCCACAGAGACTCAGTCCAAGGCCTGTGTGAATATTTGAGCACTTATGCACACACAAAACACACAAAAACATACAAACACAAACACTCAAACACAAATTGATACACAAATAAATATATTAATATTATTTTCTGGTTGAGTAATCAATAAATATAAATTAATTAATTAAAAAATAAATAAATAATAAATAAATAAATACATAGAAAATAATAATAATAAAAAAAATATTATAATAATTTTAAAAAATCTTATTAATTAAAACATTTGTTAAAACAAAATGTCAGTTTGGAGTAGCGCTGGGTATCATTAAGTTGCTGATGCATATGTCGATACATAGGCCCCGATACACTGTTGAAACGATATTTTTCAAATCGATTCAATAGGATTCAGTGAAAAATAAAGGCTTTTGAGACTCTTAATCATCAACCCGATTTTCACAAAAAAATCTATATTAATTGTTTTTATTTTTTTATTTATCTTCTATTTATTGAAGATGAATGAACATAACAAAGTCCATTTAGTGTTGTGCATTTTACCAACGATAGACACACATCAGACTCTTCCATGTGTCAGTTTTATTCATCCACAGTTTATATGAGCTCCACGTTTACATTTACACAGAGACATGTGCAGTTTAACGGCTCTGAAGAATCACAATATATCAACTACAACACAACTTTGACACTAAAAGTCTTTGTTAAACGAAAGTTAATATGAAATAAACCGATTTTAATTATCAAAAATCTGATGTTCTGCATAAATGAGTTTCTTTCCTCTAAAAAAGCCGCACAAATGTAGAGCTGTGACAATAATTTTTGGTAGTAATTTGCTAAAATATAAAAAATAAAAAAATACTCTTGGCGATAGATATTTCAAACAATGTAAAATCATATCAGGCTGTGTTTGCTATGTGTGCATTCTGTCGCCATGGAAACATTCTGTCAAACACATGCAGAGCTCCCACAGCGTGAGCTGTGATGTCAGATGAGAAGGCCTATAGGCGACACCAACAAACTACAGTCATTTCACTTTGAACCTCCGAGCGAGAGAGACATGTCGCGGTACAGCAGGAAACCGAACTATCAAAACATCTCATACTCCACCAGCGAGGGGCGCCTTCCAACACCCTGAGGACAGCCCACTGGTGATGGACCTGAGACTCCAGCTTAAGGACGTCCAGAGAGCCTACCAAGAACAGCTCCACATCAACGCCAAACAAAAGCACAGAGTGAGGGAGCTAGAGGCTGCTACTCAGGTTCCACGAGAAGTTCAACTCTCTTTAGAGGAGAACCCGCTCGTGAAGGACCTGAGGCGACAGCTTCAAGGGCAGAAATATGTCAACGACAAACTGCAGACAAGGCTGAGAGAGCTGGAGGAGGAGGTCCAGGAAAAAAAAGCCCTGGAGAAGAAAGTTGAGGAGCTCCAGAAAGAGCTGAACGAAGCTCAAGAGGAGAAGGAAACTATCATGGAGTTTGGGAACACTCTCCTCAAACAGAAAGACGAGGAGAGAGAACAAATTATCGAGCAGGGCAGGCAGATGGTGAACGAATATGTGCAAGGCCTCTACGAGGAGAACAACAATCTCAAGAGGTTCTCACAAGAGCAGCAGACCCTTGCCCTGAGGTACCAAGCCAAGGTGGAGGAGCTCGAGGAACAACTGGAGACACAGAAGGCGAACAGCCACGACTACAGCGCTGATGTCTTTAAGAAGCTGGAGCGCACCCGCAACACCGTCATGACACAGAAAGCCTCCATGATGAAAATGTCCCAGAAACTCGAGCTGTGTCAGGCGGAGAAAAGGGCTCTAGAGTCCACACTACAAAAGACCACCGAGGTGGCAAAGACCAAGGAGAAGCTTCTGGTCTGCGCCCAACAGGAGCTGCAGAGGGAACAGGAGGAGAAGCAGGCTCTGCAGAGGAGGATCACCGTCCTGGAGTCTGCTCTCACTAAGCAGAGGAGGACGGCTGAAGAAGCCCTAAGCGCACAAGTCCTCTCCCTTGAGTCTGCCATTGCAGCAGAGCGGCAGACTGTTGAAGAGGCTCTGAACAAGCAGCTTCTCAGCCTGGAGTCTGCCCATGCAGCAGAGAGGCAGGCAGCTGAGGAGGCCTGGAACAAACAGGTCCTCTCCCTAGAGTCTGCCCTCACCGAGCAGAGGCGGACTGCTGAAGACGCCCAGGACAAGGCACAGAAGCTGGAAGAGAGCCTGAACATCGAACGGAGCAAAGTTCAAAAACTCCAAAAGGATTTGGACTCTCAGAAGACGAGTTTTACGGCTGTGCTTGAAAAATGTCACGCCACCAACACGATCCTGGTGGAGGAGAACTCACTCCACCAGAAGAACATCCAGGAGCTGAGCACAGCTTTGACCCACAGCGAGGAGGAGAGAACATCTGCCCTCCTCAGATGTGACGAGCTGCAGACGTCCCTGAAGGAGTCAGAGGATCAGCTGCAGCAGAACAAGGTCATCATAGAGGAGCTCCAAGCCGAGGTGGAGAAGAAAAACAAGAAGAAGAGGAGGTGGTTTATCTGCTGGCAGTAAACCACTCTCCAACCTGAACCCAACCCCTTCTGAACCTGTGTCTGTATCTTGACTTGTTTCTGCCATAAGTGGCACAAATGAGTTGAGGTACGACACAGGTCCTGCATTTTAAACAAATAAAAAAATTTAAAAATTCAAATAAGTCTAAATGTTTCTTTCTGTTTCTCAAACATTTCCCACTTGTGTCCGTTACATATCAGTGGTGAAGAGGTGCTTCTCACAGTTTCACAGGTCGATCTGTAAAACTACACTCTGTAATCACACTGAAAATATGAGCCGCACAATTAATCTCAAATTGATTGTCGTCATATTGAACAAATTTATGACTAGGGCTGGGTATCATTAAGAAACAGCAGATATGATACAGAGATATATGAGCCCCACATTTACATTTACACAGAGACATGCGCAGTTTAATGACTCTGAAGAATCACAATATATCAACTAAAACAACTTTGACACTAAAAGTCTTTGTTAAACCAAAGTTAATATGAAATAAACCGATTTTAATCATCAAAACAGTGAATCAAATGTCAAATGTTCTGCATAAATGAGTTTCTTTTTTCTCTAAACAAGCTGCACAAATGTAGCGCTGTGACAGAATAATTTGGTAAAATATACAAAAAAAATACTCTTGGCGATATATCGATACAGCAGCGCACGATATCGATACTGTATCATTAAAGGAAACAACACGATATAGCGATATTTTGATATTTTTGATTTTTGCACAGTCCTAGTTTGGAGATAATGTGGATGTGTCCTGTGCATCTTTCAGTTACATTACAGTGTGAGGAGCTACACGCACACACACACACCCCCCCCACACACACACCCACACACACACCCCCACACACATACACCCCCCCCCCACACACACACATACACACACACCCCCACACACGCACACACACACGCATACACACACACACAAAGTACATATTCTCTCCCCACCATCATAATTTCATTTCAGCCACACCTCTGATCTCAGTCCTTCATATTCTTTTCCACTTTAAACCTGTCAGCAATGTTCCCTCTAATTTTTCACAAGTCTGAGCAAACACACAAACTCCCTGAGTGGTCCCATGGACCACTGTGAGCGACATCAGACGTGTGCACTGTGGTCATGCTGCATCGCATCCATCCAAGTTAAATGGTTTATTAAAAGAATCAAATTACCGCATTTACATTTCTGTTATAAGACTTTTAATTAAGTTCTTTAGCCACTTATACAATGAAAATGACAAAAATCTTGCTCATGACCTGTGTAGTATGTTAATGCTATTGGAAGTATAAATATTTAATTTAACTATGGCAAAACATGAGCTTCCAACCAACCCAAGCCAACTGTAAACTCCAATATTGAAAACAAACATTTTTATGATAAAGCTCTGACTTGTATTATGAGTATAAGCCATTGTGTGAAGCTTTTGCTGTGCACTGAGTGAGATTGTCCTACTGTGGTCTGGGAGACAGTCCGTTAACTCTTTTTCAGTATATGACACGATCATTTGATTTTTACTACTCATAAACTAGTGACAGTTTTCAATGACCAATACACACTGAGAGGAATCTGTATCTGTAACAGTGTGCCCGAGGGCGGGCCGTCAGAACGTTAAGGGGTTAAACACTTAGAATCATTAGCGAGTCTTCACTCCACGTCGTCCACATCGGCTAAAACAGTGATAGCGGCGCATGAGGACGCCTGTCAATGACAGTGATAAGCTGCTCAAATACGTATGTGAATCACATAATTGGCTGGAGCAGCTCGTCACCGGTCACACTCACTGACTCACATTGAAAAATAGCGCAGAATGAATTTTTGTGTGTTTATTTTATTTTCAACTCCGGTTTGATTTTTTTGTGCGCAGCACAGATTTTCTGTGCGCAGAGACCGTGTCAGCAGTGCGCAATTGCGCACGCGCGCAGTTTAGAGGGAACAGTGCCTGTCAGTCCAAATCGTCCCAAATTTGGCTTCCCCTCTCCTCGCCTCTCCACACATGATGCCTTGGTGGTGGTCCTGTAATACTTTAACCCCAATCAGCACTTACAAACCACCTCCTAAGCTCCACTCCACTTCAATTAGCTCTGTTACATCCCAGCGCACATGGGTTCTGCCAGCTGACCCCCCGGGAATTGAACCGCTAACCTCAGCAGCACGGGCTGCCCTCACTGTACCGCTCTCCTCCTGCTGAGGGCTTATAAATAATTCTATCCCATACTTCATCTTTCCGAGCAAATTAAAATCAAAGTCGAGAGATTCTGCAAGATTTCAATACGTCTGATTTGGAAACTGCCTTGACTACAGCCAGATGATTACAAACACCAGGGCGTCCGGTGTGTCGAATTTACATGTAAAGTCTATGGTGGACGAGCATCCTGTGTTTTTGTGGCATGTTTTCAAACATCAGAGTGGATTCACGCGTTGGATGCTCTGTTTCGCGCACCCAAATCATCAGACACCAGAGTTGCGACGTAGCAACGTCATTATCCAGAAAAAGTAAAAAGACATCAGCCACAAACTAGCGGCAACTTAATTTAGCTGGGCCCCCCGGCTAGCATAAAGGCTAGTCACGGACTCAGACACGCTGGCACAGAGCTAATCCCCAATGTTGAAGGGTTTTATGTAATAAATAGACTAAAGCCACTTTCTCAACTTGATCTGAATGGTTCACAAAGACACAGGGAAAACAAAACACTTGCAGACTGCAATGGACGCCCTGAATGTGCGTCGGAGGCGTTTGTCTTCAAAGTCAAGGGGTCCAACTAGAAGCGTCCAACACCTTTTTGATGCCCTGGTCTGAATGCAGCATTATACTCCCTCATGTGCAGTGAGGTTATCAATTACATTTTGAATATTTACTCATGGTGAGTTTTCATCAAAATTCCAATTTTTTGAAAATTTCCAAAAAATATTTCTCTTACACACATTTTTTGTTTGGAAAAAGCCAATAGAGCAAATGTGCATATTTATGAGCTGAATGCAATCATAAGCAAATCAAGGTGTGATCTAATAAAATGGTTGTCTAGCTCCCTTGGATGAGAGGTGAATTGTCTTTATGTTTGTTCAGTTGACAGAGTTGAATTTTTCTTTTGCTATGGATCATACCTGTACAGCTTCTCTCTAGCCCCCTCTTAAAATTTTATTTTAAAAAATGCATACTTTTACAGCATACTTAGCATACTTTTACAGCATACTTTTACTCCTACATGAGTAATATTTGTTTTGAAGTAACAGTACTCATATCTTAGTAAACGTATTGGTTACTCTTCCCACTCTGAGTAAGTCTACAAGTGACTAAAGCTTTATGTTGACAATATGAAATGATTAGAACATTTGTCTTTCTTGCACCGCTCCTTCGGATATCTTTTAGTTTGTCTCATTTTGTGTATGTCCTGTGAAATTTTAATAATAAATCAAATGTTACGTCCTGACAGTTGCTCTTTAAGTTACTCTTATTTGAGTGGTACTTCCCCAAATATTTTTTTTACTCGCACTTGAATAATTTCTTTGGCCACTACTTTGAACTTCTATTAAGTAATATTATTTTGAAGTAATGGTACTCCTGCTTTAATACATTGGCTACTCTGCCACCTCTGGTGAAACAAGTGGAGGGATTTCATAGTACACCTTTAGAATATACTATTGAATTTTTGTTATGGCCAGCCTACTAGACACAAGCAAAATGCAGCAGCAAAAATAATAAATACATTTTTTTTAAGTGAGGTCAAAACAGTGAACTAAATTGCACAATTTATTTATTAAAAATTATATGAAAATCTCATCTCATGTTGTGTCAAATTGCCTTGTCCCCCCTCTCTATTCACAATGACAGAGAGAGAAATAAAAGGGGAAAGAGATGGAGGAAAGAGAGATGGGAGAGTCTATAGAGAGTACAGGAGGAAGGGAAAGATGGGGGTGATAGGGAGGTAGAAAGAGACGGTGGAGAGGGAGAGAGAGAGAGAGAGAAAGAGAGATAGAGTAAATCTACCATAGAAGGTGGCACTAAGGTCAGACAGAATCCTTTGGACTCCTATACAACTGTACACTGACATAAATTGAACTGGACATGTACCAGGGATGTGCCTATAGCTGTGGTACTGTGTTGTAACTACACAGGTCTTGTGTAGTTGTTGTCTAATCCTGGTCTAGTCCTGGTTTAGTCCTGGCTTAGCCCTGGTCTTGTTCTGTGCTAGTCTAGTCCTGCTCTAGTACAGGTCTAGTCCTTTAGTCCTTGTTTAGTCCTCACTTGTTCTGTTTTTTGCAGTAGCACTTTGATTTATCTGAATGTCCATTTTCTGATTCTTTGTTTTTTGTTTGTTTAGCCTGGTTCAGCCACGGTCTAATCCTAGTGCTGCTCTAAACCTGATTCAGTTGAGGGTTAGTCCTGCTCTAGTCCTGGCAGTGATTTAGTCCTGGTTTAGTTGTGTCTACTGGGTCTTGTCCTGGTCTAGTCCTGGTTCTCTTAACAAAAGATGAAACTGGTCAGTGTGTGGACAACCTCTCTCTTTTGTAAATAAACCTTTATTTATTATAGAATTTTACTGGCATTTTCAGTTCCATTACCAATACAAGTTGGGCTTTGAGAATCTGCTGATTGCAGATATCAACCAATACCTGCCAATTTAATTTAAAACTAGTAAGTAACAAAACTGGTATGACTTGATAGCCATTATAAATCTAATAATAATGATAACAACAACAACAACAACAACAACAACAACAACAATAACAACAATAACAATAATAACAACAACAACAACAATAACAACAATAACAATAATAATAACAACAACAACAACAACAATAATAATAATAATAATAATAATAATAATAATAATAATAATAAATACTAATAATATTACTGATAATAATAATACTCATAATAATAATAATTTTCACAGTTACTATCTATTTTCCCTTTGAAAGTCAAAGTTTAGTCATGTGACCTTGATACTCCTCAAACAGGTGAATCACAGAAGCATTACAATATTATCTCTGTGCGTACAGTATTTATGCCACCGTGAATGCCGAGGGGGATATTTTTATCTTAGCCGCATCTGCCGATGGCTAGCAAACGCAACTGTGTACGCCGCTAATACGTCATGGACAAAAGCCTATATTTATAACACAGCTAGCAAACGGAGAATAAGCCTATACCGTTGTTAGCATGGAAGATAGGTCTGACGTGTCCATGTTTGATGCTAATCCAGGATAATCTTCATCCCATCTAGCCCAAGGATGGAAAAACAAATCTGGTATCGTATTGTGAAATTTGTACCCCCCCCCCCAGCTGCCCTGAGATACAAGGCTACCAGTCAGCACCATTGATCCACACATACCACATTCATACTAGGCGATGTGAGCAAAGTATTTTGCCTAAGGACACAATCACAGTTTGTTTGCCACTGCTACCCCACTGTGGCCCATAGTATTCTCACTGGTCTCCCATCTAAGTACTAACCAGACCCGGCCTTGCGTAGCGACAGAGATTAAGTGAAATCGGACAAGGCAGGTGGTATGGTACAAATACTCTGGTCTCTGAGAATTGTGAAGAGCACTTATAAACTCATCGTGGTGAATTGTTAGGATGCTCAGAATGTATAAGTTCAGTGAGGAATCTATGAAAATGAAATTACCCAAATATAATAAAAACCCAGGAAGCATTTAAATCTATAATATAGTTTCAAAATGGGGTCAAACTAAAGAAGTCTTACAATAGGTTTCTTATCGCCGTTCAGCATGCTAGCTCTAATCACCATTTGGTTGATGTCATTGCATTGACAGTACATTAGCATAGAGCTGATATAACATTAGCTTTTAGCCCGCTAGCCTAATAGTGTCATATCTGTTTTTGCCATATGGTCATTAGGATACAAGTCACTAGCTTCTGGGCTAGCAGCAGTTTGTTATTGCTAATGATGTGTAAAGACATGCTCAGGCTCAAATTGAAACTGAAGAACAGTTTTGTAAGCATTAAAGGCCCTGTACCCAATTTCTTTCCCATGTATTTGAGCAAAATGTGTGCCCCAGTACAGATATATTGCATAAGCAGCTCTGGAGGTCAAAATAAATCCGCTGTGCTCTGTTTGCATCTAATTGTACAACGTTTCATTGTCTGAGAATGACTAAGTGCACGGTTAACATGCTACTTGTTGTCAGCTTTATTGTGACAGCAGCACTTTGCTCTGTTAGCTGAAAATTGTGAAAAGAGCTTATAAACTCATTGTAGTGAATAATCAGGATACTCTGAATGCATAAGGTAAGTGAGGAATAACTTTGCAAAGTTTAAAATGAGCTAGTTCTGTTTTCAGTAAAAAATCATGTACACCTTTAATAAAGATAGATAGATAGGTAGGTAGATAGATAGTAGTGGTGGTAGTAGTAGTAGTAGTAGTAGTAGTAGTAGTAGTAGTAGTAGTAGTAGTAGTAGTAGTAGTAGTAGTAGTAGTAGTAGTAGTAATAGTGGTGGTGGTGCACTCCCCAAATCAATACTACAAACTGTACCAGAAAAATTCTAAATAAAAAAGGTCTCCAATATGCCATGTGCTAGTACATCAGTAAAATATTGAAATGTGTTTGGTAACAGGCATGGACTGTAATGTAATGTAATGAGCACTTTGAATTTCAGCACATAGACTGGTGGCCGTGAGAGGTAAAAGCTGTTAGCCACATTTTGGTGTATGATCATGCTTCCGTCTGCAGTGAAAACGGATTTTGGCCAGTGAACACATAAGCCCTGGCAGTGCATGTGGAGTTAGGCCTGCCAATGTGCTACGGCGTCCAATGTCATTAACAGCAAAGGACAGTTGGAGGGCCTACATTAAGCCAGTGGTGGGTGAATTACTCAGTTTTGTTACTTAAGTAAAAGTACAGAAACGGCAGTAAAAAGTTATTCAAGTAAAAGTAAAAGTATAACATGAAAAAATCTACTAAAGTAAAAGTATTTAAGTGCCCGTTTAAAATTGTACTTCAAGACTAAAATGTAAAAGCATAAGTGTTATTAAATGTAGTAATATTGATAAAAAATTAAACATATTTTGGTCAGTAGTAATGATACAAATCCATTTCTTATTTTTTCTTACAAATTTTGTGCATTGATTTTTGTTTGTTACCACAAACATGGTAAAAATAACCACTCAAATCAGATGAAAAATACTTTTTACTTTTTAGTCCAGTTCAAGCAGAAAGGCGAGGCAAGTTTATTTGTATTGCACAATTTGTACGCAAAGTAATTCAAACTGCTTTATAGAATAAGAATGGCATCAAAATCACAATGCAAACAAATCAAAACATAAATAATCATCATAAAATTAACATTAAAAGAGAAGAGTGCAAAAATAAAAACCTTTCAGTCATTGTAAAATGTACTTAAGTAAAGTACAGTACTACTTGTACTTTGTTACCTACCAAGACTGCATTAGGGAGCATGGGAGTACTTCCGACTCCTTGGCTCCAATTCACTTTCTATTGAATTAACTGCTGTTGCCAGGTTCGTCATTTTGGTCTTGAGATCTTCATATGGACACATCATCCTGGTATTTTTATTTCAATATTTTGCCTGTAAATTAGATATGTACATTAGCAACGTTAGCAACAGGTTTGATTGACAGCATTGCTTAGAGCCTGCTCTGTGCTACACTAGTGGTAGGAAGGGCTGTTACTTTCAACAGCCTCAGTCCAGATTGCCTCTTTGAGTGCAATAATACTCACAGTCAGAATTCCAAATATGGAATTCGGCTCCAAATTGGCCCCTGTAACTGCTAGCTTCGATGAGCTCCATTTGACTGGAGCTGAATGCTCGCTTTAGTCCACTTCTTCATACAGTTTATGGTCTGTGTACAGAATGAGCCTCACAAATGCATAAATTAGTCTCTCTGATTCAGTTCATTTAAGTGTAAAATGTCTCCTTCTGATCGGAATCGTCACTAGCTAAATCTTTAATCAGCTTCTATTTTTAGCCTAAATCTGCTTCAGTTTTACGTGTGTAATAGATAGTTCTTTAAAAATAAAAATAAACACAGACACAAAAGAATGAAATAGAAGAGTGGTTACATATTTACTCTATTCAGTCTATTAAATGTAACTTGCGTACATATCCCAATTCCTATGAAGAATTACACAGCAGGTTTTGTCGCTGTCCATGGTGCTGCACCCTAACAACTGCATGTTTCTTTACATTACTTCAGTACACTTCACTCTGTCACTCACCAAACCTACATGTGTATATTTTTAGCACCTCAGTCTGTTAATGAAAATAATTGTCAAATTTATTATAATCGCAATCAGTCCTGCTTTTTTTAGATCACCATGTTGTTTTTAAAATGCTATATGTGCCCCCTTCAGAGCGCTATCACAACATAATCAGTGTGCATCCCGCTAATGAAACTACTAAGTTCCTGTGCACAGTTTTGTGTCATGTTTTTGTATATTTATTGAGAATTGTTGTGTGGGAGAATGGATGACACAGGCATTTGGGCTGCGCAATGCATAGAATCTTACAGGTAACCATAAGGAAGGTTAAAATAGCTTGGGACAGATCGGATCAGATCAGATATGCATGGATGACATCTAAATTCTCTTCAAGCATGTTTTTTGATGGGGGAACAATATAACATGGTGGAAAACTCAAAAAAAGTAGATTTTGCATAATACCCCCTCTTTAAATATTTTGCCAGTACACACCTTTAGCAATAGGACTGTGCCAAAAATGAAAAGATTACAATCTCAACTTTGGTTGATCTTGATAATGAGGCAAGTGCATTTTAATGGCCAGGTCTACAGCTAATCCTGTGGCAATAAGAGCGCATGGTACTGAAGAGGAGTCACTGGTCTCTTGCTTAGGTAAAAACTATAATTTGGGGCCACAGTCTCTTTACGTCTCCTCACTTGTCCTCGTGTTTCACAAGTTTTGACTTAAAACTGCACAATTTGACTGAAAGTGCAGTGTCTCCTTCCCTCTCCCTCTGTGTGTGTGGTGTGGTACCCCCCCCCCCCCCCCCCCCCCCCCCTCTGATCCAGCACCTTCTCTCCTCATTTATGAGTGAAACTTAAGACCAAATTTTGTGCACTGATATCGCACATGTTTTTTTTCCAATAGCAGTAACGCGTGCATGCTTTTACACTTTAGTGACCAGGCATCCCTTTTTACACGGGACAGTCCAGGCCACCTGTGTTCCCTGTCGCAGCAGATTTATCCAAAACCAGTGATTTGTCCCAGTTTGACACAAGAAATGTCCCAGGTGTCCAAAAGTAAAGAGGAGCATATACAGTATTGTCATTTGTTTAGCCAAAATACAAGAAAAAACATGCTTGTTCACAATACAAAGAACATATTCTTGGTTGCACTGACTGAAGTCTCTCAGATTATACCCTCATAAGCAAGTCATGAATAAATCAATCATTATTGTGTTTTATTATGACCAGCCATCCCAAACTGAAAATTTCGTCATCTCAATTTTAGGCTTAATATATTGTGCAAACTCATTCCAAACTTTAAATTTGTATCAAAGGGAAGTAAAAACTGTAGTGATCCTGACACCCTGCCCTATATCTGAAGTTCACCTGTCTATGTTTCCAATTAAATGGAAGAAGATCAAATCCACAATCGAGAAACAATCAGTGGGGGACTGATTTCTTTCTTTTTTTTTTTTTTGTCCATATCGTTTGGCCCTATTTATAAGTGTACCTTCCTCTGACATGTATGCTCCCTTGCTTTCCAATAAATAACCCTCTCCCCCGCACAGCAGCGCCCCCCTCAGGCTGTGATGAGTTGTGCTGATGCTGTAAACATGTTTCCTCTTAACTCTGGATAACCCTCCCACCATCTCTGTTTATTCCCCTGCTCCCCTATGTCTTCCCTGCTCTTTCCTCTTCCTATACCATACTGGGAGGCATTTGGATTCAGTGTGTTACTTATCATTAGCAAAACATAATTAAGATTTATTTTATTAAATTATGTAATTATTTTTATGGTTTACTGTTATTTATTTTTTGGAGTGACATTTTTAAAGAGATGGATAGATGGGGAGAGAGATAGACTAATAGATAGATAGATAGATAGATAGATAGATAGATAGATAGATAGATAGATAGATAGATAGATAGATAGATAGACAGACTGATTGATTCATTGATTCATTGATTCATTGATTCATTGATTCATTGATTGATAGTCCAACTCACAAAAGGTCAAAGCTAGCAATTCCATATCCAGAGTATCCAGATCCAAGGGAATAATATGGAAAGTAGCTTTGAGTAGACAAAAACATCCCAACACAAAAAAGAAATAACTTTCCCCGCTGGGATCAGCACATAGGGCCAGAATACACACTCAACAGAGTATGTTTTGTTGTTTTTTTTTTAACTCTGGAACATTTGCTGTGTGTCAGAGTGCTACACATATGAATCGATAGCCAGGTTATGAAGCAGTATAAGCCAATGCAGACGTTCTGTTTACTAACACTGGAGGGTCTATATACATGCTGTTCTCCCTGGTGTATATTCCTCGTTGATACTTTCCGTTCCTGTACCACTTTGATCCTTGGTGTATCTCTCTCTCTTCTCAAGGTTTTTAACAGCATTTAAAGCACCATCTGTTTTCAAAGCAAGAGGCCATAGTATCTATAAAAAGTGCGATATTCTGCTAAACTCATCTCTCAACACTTTTAACATCATTAAATTACACCTGGAGATGTGCAATTCCACATATTTTGTCTCTCTCATCAGAGCCACATTCAATCCCACCTCATGACATCATCAGGTGGTAGCTAGAAGTGCTCCTCTTTGTTTCTGAAGTCGATAAGGAAATCTCCCAGAGTGAAACAGACATTGTTGAGTTTGTATTTGTTTGTATTTGTATTGTATTTGGATGCAGTGTATTTCCCCCTTGTGGAAAAAGTGATTTCTGTTTTAAGTTCATGCTTTTTGTCTACTCAAAGCTACCGTAGTTTCCATATTGTTCCAGACTTGAGACCGTGGCTGTTTCTCAAATGCAAGGCGTCTTGTCTTGGGCTGATCTGGGCGTGGTAAGGCATTCAGGTTATCACTCACTGCCCAAGTCATGTTTGTTTTCACATGTCCTCCGCAGGCACGTGTCCTCCATTTTGTTAACGTGTAGCTAATTTGCCAAGAATACATAAATGTTACTCATAATGCACCAAGATTTTAGAAGGAAAAAAAAGGGCATGGGTCTGTCTTGCTTTTGAATCAACACAACACACACAAGCTCTTCAAAGACCTATATAATAAAAGTTCATTTGTGTCCCTCTGATGAGCTCAGCCTGCTGTTCCTAAATTTACATCCAGGCTTAAGTAACTCACCTTTTCTTTAAACACAATATAAAGATAAGCATTTCACAGATGTTGTTGGTTTCTTTAATCTCTCCCTGTAGAGATCTTAAGCTTGAACCGACAGCTCCACACGGGCCTCAATCTTTAAAGCAGAAGTTTTGGAGCGACTCTGCTAATGAAGCCTTGTTTCAGTTTTGCCAATAGATTTCTATTACAAAAAAACAAAAAACAAAAACAAAACATGAGCTAACGAAGAAACAAGGGGTTAGCACACGGGGCCCTAATACACACCCAACAGAGTCTATTTAACTCTGGGCCATTTTCTGTGTGTCATATTTATTTATTCTAGCTATAAATAACTATAAATGCAGTACAAAATATGCACATGTATCTGTCTATCTCTATATACAAGGAAATTATCTTATGCCATGTTAAAAATGGTTTATTTGGCAGAAATGTATTAGAACTGTATTCATAAAGCAGCCTTACAGATGGAAAGCACTACTATTTTGCATTATTTGAGTATGAGGCTCTACTTTCTATTCAAATATATGACCATTGAAAACCGCATATCCAGGCTTATCAACACAGGGGCATGTAGCCAGTCGCGCACTGAATGCTAACGGCTGATTCAGTGCAGCTAGGTATCAATAGAGAGGAATATGAATGAAGAATTATGAAAAGGACCTAGGACAATTATTACTTGTAGACAGACAAGTTACCACTGGCTGTGGCATATATATATATATATATATATATATATATATATATATATATATATATATATATATATATATATATATATATATATATATATATATATATATATATATATATATATATATATATATATATATATATATATATATATATATATATATATATATATAAAAATGTGATCCAGTATTGCAATTGTATTTTATATTGATTTTAAAGGTGCACTGTGTAATTTTTCCTGTTTGGCTCAGTGAGTTGAAATTGCTTTGAGTAGAATTTTCCAAAATTTTCTCTCATTTATTAAATCACAGGTATTGCTCAAAAGATACTTTGAAAAACATGCATAATTACTGGCAGCGAAGTCAACACTCCACAGATTTGACCTGTAACTTTCCTTGATGGTGTAAGTAGCTTGTCTCCAGGCAGTTAGAAAGTTTAAATACCAAACAGCTGTTTGGTACCAGAAGGATATCAGAAGGTGGTGTACCCACTCCTAAAAGTTACATAGTGCATTGTTAATGCAAAGTGATCGACGCTAAAATGGATCCAAAGAGTTAGAGCTAGGGTAGAACACGCCTAGGTAAATGTTTTACTGTAGAGGATTTTCAGTGCATTTAAATATTGCAATAATTTATTGCAATACTTTCTTTATTCATTTATTTATTTATTTGATATTGGATCAGATTTTTACTGTCTTAAAATGTAAAAAAACAGAACTAGTTCATTTTAAACAGTTTTTAGTTATTCCTCACTTACGTGAAATCAGATAGCATCATCATCTACAGGTAGTAAAGGGAATTACTGTTTAAAAAACAAACAACAACCTTTCCCAACATGCTAACAGAAACTTGGCATTATAATGTATGCAATTTAATGGCAGAAATGGTTAGAATGGACTTAACAACAGCACAGGACTTTTACCTGTGATATAACAATCCTAGGAGATTCAAATAGCATGTTTTTTTTTTTTTTTTTTTTAAATAATTTTTATTATTATTATTATTAATGATGCAAAATACAACTCATAACAATGTTATAACATGCCAATTTAAATATAACAGTAATAGGCTCTTTGCACAGCAGTACATGCTAGCTCACTGTGTCTCAAAGCTAACAGTCAATTTGATTAAAATCGGAAAACATAAAAAAAAAAATATTAAAATTAATTAAAATAAGACTACTTATTTTTATATGTAGAATACTTTAGTTTGTGGTGTTGTTTTAATATTTATTATGCCTTAAAATTAGCCTTTAGCATTCGCATTGAGGCAAAAGCCTCATAGAGATAAAACTGAACAGGAAGTAGTGACACTAACAGTGTGGTTCCCTGACGCTGTTGTGAACAGAGCCTATTAGTCCTAGTTGAATTTACATGTCAAATCAACAATACCCCCCATTTCCAATCTTCATAATTTTTAATAGCTTAAAGTCCACTTTCAAAACTCCCTTGTGTGACTTAGCAACCATAGCTCCCACTTTTAATATGGCGCTACTTAATGCCTAATGGAAAGCAATCTCATTCAAATGTATCTCAAAGTCAGTTACACCTGGGAACATTCTGACTACTTCTATATTGTAAACAAGCAAAACAAGTCCAAAGCTCTCCCTAATAATATGAAAAGTTATTCGATTTCAAAATTGCAATCTAAAGTTTGAGTTATACTTTCTTGGGGTAATGAAGTATTTTTTTTACCACTTGGCGTTTCGCGGTGATGTAGTTGGGGAGAGATGGGTTGTCCTTAGAGGTTTAAGTGCAATTGAAATGTCTATTCGTGTTAAAATAATGCATTTCAATATTATTCCCGTTGGCGTTTTGATTTGGGGCACCATAGGTGTAATAGAGTTTCGATCTTATCCATATTGCATTGATGACAGAAGTTTTAGCAACCAATTCAGAACTAAACCAGGACTAAAAGAGGTCTGTAAAAGAATTCAGCAATGAATAAACTGAGCCAGGGCTGAACAAGGACTAAATCAGATCAAAATGAGAACTAATCCAAAACTTGTCTAGGTATTCAAACCAGCATTGAACCAAGTCTGGAAAGTTAGACAAATATTCATACACAAAAGTCCAAAGCAGAACCATATTACTAAACCATGACTAGAGCAGGACTAAACCAAGAGTAGAGCAGGAATAAACCAGGACTAGAGCAAGACTAAACCAGTACTAACTGGAGTAAACTAGAACTAAGCATGATCTGAACCAGGACTAAACTGGGCTTAAACTTGTCCACCACCACCTCTAAAGCAACAGTACTTAGACTAGCCAAGGGTAGATCAAGTCTAGACCAAGACTAAATCAGGACTAAACAAGGACTAAACCAGGACTAGATCAGGACAAACCAGAACTAGACCAAGACTAAACTAGGAGTAGACTAAGACTAGACTAGGACTAGACCAGGACTAGACCACGGCTAGATTAGGACTAGACCAGGACTGCACCAAGGCTAAATTAGGACTAGACCAGGACTAAACTAGGACTACACTAGAACTAAACCAGGACTATACCAGGTCTAAACCAGGACTGGACCAGGATGTAACCAGGATTAAACCAGAACTAGCCATGACCACACCAGTTTTCTTTAAAATACTATTAGACCAGTGTAAATGTGGCAGTCAAAAAGTATTGTTCCCACGAGTGGGAATAATTACCAAAACTTTTACTCAAATAAGAATACTTAAAAGTACCCAAGTAACAGTAAAAAGTACAGTATGCGCTGATACTTGCTGAAGTACAAATTCTTCAATCCACTACTCAATCAATCAACGTTTATTTATAGAGCACTTTACAACACTCAAGGTGACCAAAGTGCTTTCCAGTAAAATCAAATTAAAAAAAGTTAAAATCATACTAAAACAGTAAAATAGGAGAATAAAATAGAATAAAGTACATTTATATAACAAATTATAAATAATTATAATGTGTCACAACATTGCTAAATGTTGAAAGCCAGTCTGAATAAATATGTTTTAAGCCTGGATTTAAAAAGACCAAAGTCAGTAATGGTGCGCATATCAGGAGGCAATTTGTTCCAGAGTTTGGGCCCAGCCACAGAGAAGGCCCGATCACCCCAGTGTTTGGATTTAGTTTTCGGAACTTCCAAAAGGAGTTGATTAGATGACCTCAAGGCCCGGTTTGGATTTCGGACCACCAACAGTTCAGCCAGATAGGGCGGGGCGAGGCCATTAAGAACTTTAAAAACAAAAAGTAAAATTTTAAAATCAACTCTAAAAGAAACAGGAAGCCAATGGAGCGAATAAAGGACTGGGGTGATGTGTTGGCGTCTGGATGTGTTGGTTAAAAATCGTGCTGCAGCATTCTGCACAAGTTGGAGGCGACCCAAGGACGACTGAGAGAGTACTACTCCCAGTAGTACTAAGCAATCTACTACACCAGACATGACAGGCACAGAAAAACGCTAGCTGAAATGGCATTCTACACAACCTACCTGCCTGTGTTCTGATAACTAGCCTGCAGTGTGTTTTTTCCGTCGGACATGCTAGCACCTTTTTGACATGTCAGACAGCATAGGGAGAGCTAGCTTAAAGGTTATACCAATAAGCAGAGCAGATCGCTTCACTGTAGCAGAAATGTCGACGCGCAATAGCCTGTTAGCTTTTACACGAGTTGACACACAGGAGCGGGTGGGATGACAGGAGACAGCCAGAGAAAAGGCAGGGCTGATAGGGATAGACTGGGAAAGAGAAAAGCAAGGAATTCTAACATGGCTTTGGCAATATCATGCAATTGTAATATAAAATCGACAGATTTGGAATTCTTAACTTGTTTTTCAGGTTAAAAGTATTTTCTTTTCATATTTTGTTGTTTTTTTCTGGATAAACTGTTGTGGTGTAAAATAATGGCCAGTAATGGGGAGGTAGCTGGTTCAAACCTTAATATTACTGTCATACTGTTATAAAAAATACAAGCAAAAACATGCACTATAGGTAAAATCCTCCTGTGAAGGGAATTCTGACCAAGCCAGCAGCTACATCATGGAGATGGGTCCCAGAGCTTTGGTGCTCACTGCTCTCAATGAGAAGGATGGGTCAATGACAAATTTTCCTACACGGACATTAAGCCTACAGTAGTTATTTATTTATATATTTAGTGTGGTTGTACAGCCCAATATAATGTATGAGTGGCTGGTTTTAATGGGAAGGGCAATCAATAACATAATAACAACCAATAATCTAATAACATACAATAACATTATAATTTTGGCCAAGTTTAAATGTAATAAGCTCATAATGTAATAACAGGCCAATAATGTAATAACTTGAGTGAGCCAATAACATAATAATGCCAATAGTGTAATACTTTATTATATTATTGGCTCGATATTATAGAGTTTTAACTCTTTGCTTGTTAATTTTTGTGAGGGTCAGGTGACACTATCCATATCCGGCATGTCCTTTGCTTTGGAATACACATAGTAAAAAGAAAAATTCAGTTCTGGTGCTGATGGAGACTGCCTTATATCTGTTTGAAAGGGGGTAGATATATGGCAGGGTCCACCAGCAATCTGTCCAGAACTGAAGCAATGGCTTGAATGAGCAGCAAAATGTCTTCACTCAAAAAACTTTTTGTCCAATTGACAGAACTGAATTTTTCTTTTACCATGGATCATACCTGGATGACAGGGTTTACACATACATTTAAGGAATACATAGTTTGCATAGATTGCAAAGTTGTTGGAAAATAAGCAAAAACTCTGGTAGGCTAGATGTTGCTATTACAAAAAGGGCTGACAGTGAAAGCTCTTTTTGACTAATTATAATTTTACACAAATTTATTTTAATAGCACTAGCAATATGTGTGTACATTCATTACAAACCCATGCTATGTGTAAAAATTGTACTTGGACACCGGCAACCCAGTTAATCATCTTAACCATTTGCCATATGAACACAAAGTGCTTTACAGTCATTAAAACAATCCCTCATTTCCACACAACCACCCCACCCCTACAACTGCCCAACTCCACACAACCAAACAACCCAAACACAGGCAGTCTCACCCACACTCATGTGCACCCACACACACACGGTGACCTTAAGTAAAACATGGGCTGAGTACACACCGGGTCCGGGGAGAGATGAGGCCAAAACACCAGTTCTCCACCACCACCCCCAGTGCAGAGCTCCTGCTGAACAGTGGAGATCCTAAAAGTAATAAAACAATATCAGTTCAAAGTTAAGAACTAGGATATAAATAGCATCAAGAACATAAGAAAATAGATGTACTAAATAAAACAATAAATATTGCTCAAAATCTAAGCTAAAAAGGTTGATCTTGAGCGTGTTCTTAAAAACATGACCCTCTGAGGTCCTTGAGGGTCATAGTACTGGAAAGACGCCTTGCCATGAATGTGTGTCCTGTCTTTGGGAATGACTATGAGCCTTCTGTCTGATCCGTGAGGGTTTGTAGGTTAAAAGCAGTTCTGAAAGGTAAGAAGGCCCAAAAGTATTAAGGCATTTAAAAAACAATAAAATAACTTTAAAACTAATCCTGAAATGCACTCTAAGCCAATGCAGTGACTTAAAAACAGTGTAATGTGGTCCCACCCTCTGGCCCTAGTCAGGACACATGCTGCTGAATTTTGTAATGATTGTAAAGCTGCAATCCTCTTTTTGGGAAGATCTGAGAGCAGGGCCTTACAATAGTCTATCTGACTGGAGATAAAAGCAAGGCAAGTCAAGGCAAGTTTATTTGTATAGCACAATTCGTACACAAAATAATTCAAAGTGCTTTACAGAATAAGAAAGACATTAAAATCACACAAATCAAAACATAAATAATCACAAATAATTATCATAAAATTCACATTAAAACAGAAGAGTGCAGAATAAAAACCTTTCAGTCGTGTGCAGAGCTAAACAGAACTGTTTTGAGCCTGGATTTAAACATGGTCAAAGTAGAGGCCTGTCTCACATCTTCAGGAAGACTGTCCCAGGTTTTAGCTGCATAAAACTGAAACGCCAATTCCCCAAGTTTAGTCCTGACTCTGGGCACCAGCAGGAGACTGGCCCCTGAAGTCCTCAGAGTGCGAGATGGTTCATATGGCACTAATATGTTGGAGATGTACTTTGGTGCTAGACCATGGGGAGACTTGTACACAAGCAGAGCTGCTTTAAAGTCTATTCCATGTCTCTTGATGGCGCCACTAAGAGGGAGCATATACAGATTAAAAACCACAGGACCTAAAATGGAACCCTCAGGCACACAACATGTGATTTTAGGACTAAATACTATCTTAAACATACTGATAGTGCCATAAAATGATTTAATACAGTGAGTGTGTAATAATGCATTTGAGTGTGTCACTGAGTCAAAATCTGCAAAATCTCTAGCCTACCAGTATTTTTGCTTAATTTCAACAACTTTGCAATTCATGCAAAATGTGTATTCCAAATCAAAGGACATCCGGTGGATATAGATAGTGCCTCCTACCTCTCACAGAAAATAAGCTAATTGTTAAAATGCTTTTGAAGGATTACATTATTGACTGCAGTTATTATATTTTGACAAATTTTCCCTCTTCTCGAGCCAATATTGTAATACCCAGCCAATAATGTAAAAAAGTATGACATTATTGGCAAGGTGTTATTGTGTTATTGGCTCACTCAAGTTATTACATTAGTGACCGGGTATTACATTATGAGCTTATTACATTTACATTTGGCCAAAATTATTACGTTATTGGACGTTATTACATTATTTGGCTGTTATAGGTTGCTATTTTTTTTTCTAATAAGACAAATGCTGTAAGTGTCAAATGCCTTACAGTGGGGCAAAAAAGTATTTAGTCAGCCACCAATTGTGCAAATTCTCCCAGTTAAAAAGATGAGAGAGGCCTCATCAGAGACAAAAAGAGAAAAAAAAATCCATTTGCTCCCACAGATGATTTCTTCTCCCCAAGCTGCTTAACTATTGCAGAGTCAGTCTTCCCAGCCTGGTGCTGGTCTACAATTTTGTTTCTGGTGTCCTTTGACAGCTCTGTGGTCTTGGCCATAGTGGAGTTTGGAGTCTGACTGTTTGAGGTTGTGGACAGGTGTCTTTTGTACTGATAACAAGTTCAAACAGGTGCCATTAATACAGGTAACCAGTGGAGGACAGAGGACAGAAGAGCCTCTTACAGGTCTGTGAGAGCCAGAAATCTTGCTAGTTTGTAGGTGACCAAATACTTATTTTACCAAGGAATTTACCAATTAATTTATTAAAAACCCTGTGAATCCATGTGATTTCCTGGATCCTTTTCCCCACTTTTGTCTCTCATAGTTGAAGTGTACCTATGATGAAAATTACAGGCCTCTCTCATCTTTTTAAGTGGGAGAACTTGCGCAATTGGTGGCTGACTAAATACTTTTTTGCTCCACTGTAAGTTTATTTACTTGACATGTTTTGCCTTCAGAGTCACAGAGACCAGCTTGATTTACCTCTTATTGGCTTACATTCCTAGGTGTTTAACACATCAGACTGACCGTGCCTGTCTCAATGTGGTAATCTGTGGACAAGGGAGTCCCAGATGTGAGCCAAGAAAACAGCTCCCCCTCTCTATTGATGGTCAGTGCAAGAAAAACAATGTTGTATGATACCTGACCACTGTTAAAGAAGAAGAGCACAAGTGCAAATGATGGATATGTAATATCAGGAAGCGGGATACACGGACCAACAGGGACCAGGGGGTATTTACCTTGGCTCATAGCACCACACAAGGGCAGTGGTCTGTGTGATAGGTCTGCCAAGTTAAATCTGTGGAGAGGTGAAAAACACCTATAACTGAATAAATGCAAGATCTAAGATTCTATACTCTACTGTAAAGAATATGCAACAATCTAAAACTTTAAGAAATATACTTATTGCCACATTTTTCTTGCTAGTACCTTGTATGGGTAAATCCAGTCTCCTGGCTTCACCTTATAGATTTATGCTGGACGCTATGGAGGTGCAGCTGTGTTTCATTAGAGCCACTGCAGCTCTGTGTACACGGGGGACCCTATGTGACATTCTCTGACTATTGGAATTCTTTGCTCTCCCCCTCTCACCTTATGAAAAGTTAATGTGCGAACTTTTTCACACCAGTTCTTTTCAATAACAGAGCAGGATGTACATGCACTGGTGTGATCTTAGTACCCGGGTCTCACACAGTACGGGGTGGACACAAATATGCAGACAGTAGTTTAGTAACAAAGTAAGGTGTACAATGAAATGCTGCTACCTATTATGGGATAGATTAATGTACATATTTATATGTGAGGTAAATTTGGAACACTTGAAGAAATTATTCAAACTCAACCGAGGAGGCATGTTAGGCTAACTAGTTATGTTATGCTGACTTTTTAAAAAACTTTTAACTGTGTTGTTTCCTCATCAAAAACATACCTGGAGTTGTATTTTGTTTAATTTAATGCTTGTACTCATGCAATAATTCTGTTTACAAGTTTGTACATTTTCATTTTCGCCTCATAATTAATGGGCAGAGTCTCTAGCAGGGTCTCAGGTAGAGATCCTGCCCAGTGCCCATAAATTGTCATCAGACTTCTCAAATTGGGCATAACTGTGTGCTAGCATGAAGGTCAAATTGCTTAAATGGCTATCTTTTGGTATGTTTTCACATTTCATTGCCAATGCTGTCAGCAGATGATGCACACCAAATTCTAAATCAATATTTAAGAGTATATTTAAAGGCCAAATAAAATACGATACAAATCATGAATGGTGACATATTCTGCAAGATCAACTTTTAACCCATTGTTTTCTCTTCTCATTTACCCACTCAAAGTTATATTTAGAGTCATTCATGCATGTTTGTGTAATCTTTATTCTCCCGTATTCAAGACATCGTTGCTCCAAAAAGTCCCGATTCCCCCCACCCCCCTATACATGCTTACAATATTTATGCAGCTTCACGTAGCCATTTTGGCATAAATGAAAGAATCCACTGCTCGCTACTGTGAACTCTAACTATCTGTGGACCGATCAGCATGGTCAGCATGGAAATCAGCAGGCAAAAGTACAATGTGCTTTCTTTAAGATATACTGGCAAATGCATCCTCTGTATTTGACAAATCTTTCACTGCTGTCAGCTAGGGGTGCCACTGGATCAATAGAAACAGCTGCTGTGAAACTGGGTGAGTGTAGGATATAGAGGAAGAAAGTGCAATTCCTGTATACAAGATGATTGGTTGAGTGACAGATGTGTGACTGGAGACAAACAAATAAAGAGATAATGTAGTCTTCCTGGTTTGATTTCAGCTTGAGCTTCATTGTTCCCCATGACTTGCAGGATTCTTCCATATTCTAAAGATGGTCCTCCAATCTGTACTCCTCCCTCCCAAATCCCTCGTTCATTGGCTTTTCCCATCTCTGTAGCTCTCATCACTCTTACTCTGCCAGCTCTAGTCAATACTTCGCTCTTAGAATGAGGTGTCAGGAGACAGGAGAGGGAGGAAAATGATTACCAGGACTAGGAAAAGTTGGGAGAAAAATCACAATGGTGGGATAAGTCAAGAAGCAATGAGTTAAAAATGGCATTGGTTTTTCAGAAGGGTGTTTTTTTTTTAAAATGTATTTTCAGTGTTTAATGTAGCTGACTAAAGTATACAGTTCGTGAGTTTGTGCTCTTATATTCCAACTTGTTTTATTGATAAATTTGCTTTATTGCACAAACACTACATTCAAATTGGGATTAGAGTGGTGTTATCGCGATATTAACATTTCAAATTTAACTTTGATACAAACAGATAGACTTGATGATCAATACTGATTCTGATACCGCAGTGATAATAAAAAGAATGACAATAGAATGTGATGTTCAATATTAAATCATAGTACTTTCTCTTATATTACCTTGGTGCATGGGCGTATACTAGTCTATGTGATCTTATACTTGATTTGATACAGCTCAAGAACATTCTAAAACTATTCAGGAAAGGTTCATTTCCTGTGAATGTGACTTTTTTATATTTATACCTGCTAAAATGAGAATCCAATTTTGATACTAGTCTTAGTATCTGACATTAGATGTTTTTGACAACCCTAGACTAAACAAGGACTAAACCAGCTCTAGAAAAGGAGTAAACCGAGTCCAATTCAGGATTTAAGTGAATGGGAACTCAGCCTCACTTGCTGACAGATTTAAATTATAAGCATAGAGAAATGGCTCAAAGAACTTTGTTGCTCAAAGATAATAATTAGGGTTGTAACAAAATCCAAGGATGAATGAATAAGATATGTTGATATGCCAGTTAGCCAGTTAGTGTGAGTGAACAGGAGTTCTTTGAAACCAGCTGGAGTCATACTTAGACTGGCTGAGACTACAGCAGCTGTTGTTGTTGATGAACAAAATATGAGAGAAAATTATTATTATTAGTATTATTATTTTGTGAATCTATCTTAATCAAAGAATATTTTTACTGCAACTACAAAGTTTGTTTTATGGGAGAAACACCTGTTCTCCCAAAGAAAAAAAAAAGATATTCACTTAATCTTGTTGTTTTCAGCTCATACAGATGTGAAAAATTATCATTAAAATGTACTGCAAAATTCAGCTAATTGGCACTGGAAGAAAACACAGCAATCAGTTGATGTCAGAAAATGCACTTTTCACAGTCAAGTGTGAAATGGCAGTCCCAGCTCCCACTAATGCCAACTAGTGTCACAATAATAAACTTTTTAACTCCTCATGCTTATTTCATTAATCCATTAATCCAATCCATCTTCTCTGCGCACTCATAAATGCACTTTTTGCTCTTTTTCCATTAAGTTAGGTCACAGGTAAAACTCTGAACTTCCGCGCTGTTTTAAGCCCATAAACCATCACGAAGTGCATTCTTTGGTCAAATTGTGTAGATAATGATTGTATGGTTCTATTAGCATGGCATTCACAGAGGATAAGAACTTAATTTGACTACTTTGCTATTGCACATTGCTGCTGCTGACAGGTGAGGGAGCTGCAGTGCCTAAAAACCTCATTGGAAAAGGAGGTGTAGTTTATAAAGTTTGTTTTCCAAATGCAGACTTTATTTTAAGATAGACAGTATGAAATACTTATCCTGAGTGACCAAAAAGAGGTTTAAAGGAAATTAAAGCCACAAGAATTCATAATAGGTGTTCTTTAAATGTATTTATATTATTGTCCTATCTATCTAACTATATATCTATATATATTTTAAGAATTAAAAAATGAAACACCAATATATATACATATCCCATTTTCCATGATCATTCTTTGTCATCTGTCTATGCACTCAACTCTAAATCCTCCAAAACAGCAATGGGTTACTCACACCAAAGGGCTGCAGGCAAGGTTGTCCATCGTCCCCTGACTTTTTTTTTTTTTGACAAACTCCAGTGAATCACAACTTTCACCCAACTTGTATTTATTTATGCTCTTACACAATCTTCATACACACATATCCACTTTTATTAGCTGCTCTGATTAGCCGTTAGCACTAAGTTCAAAGCCTCCTGTTAGCTTCCCAGTGATTGTGCTAATATCTTGCGAATCACGTAATCTAATTGAGCCGAGTGAATTGAGTCTTGATGATATGAGGGGAGCAGAAAACTAATTGTGACAGGGTGACTAATGACGGCGATATAAATGCGCGGGGAATGTTACCGAAGGGGAGGACTAGAATAAGAATCTGCTTAAGCTGTCAGTCAGGGAGAGGTGACTGCATTGGTTTGTTTGTTTATTTGTTAGGGTTGCACACATTAGCTTAGCACTGCATTTGTCCCCTGGTAGTTGACTCAAGGCTTAACTAATTTATTTCGCTACGAGACTAGTTCAGGTTACATTATTATGAGGACTGAAATAGAAAAGATATGAGGTTTAAAGGTGCACTCTTTATATAGGGTCCTCCATCTGCTTGTCCCTATAGAAATGTTAATATTATGCCTGTAACGGTCCACAGTATGACATTAAACATGTATCTTGCATGTATTTAATGACAGGTATAACAAAAAACAAAACAACAACTTACAATCTGGCTGCGAACAGAGTCACCTCTCCCCAGATCTGATATGTAACGTGGCCTAGTAGTGTCATCTCCTTTTTTCCCCATGCAGATAGAGTTGTTAAATGCCGAAGTCTGTAACATTCAAAGCAATTTTTAAAGAGATGATGCATCTCTAGGGGCAATCATCATCATATAAATAAATAAATAAATAAATAAAATGTCCATGGAGACAAGCCAGAAAGTTACATGGTGCACCTGGTGAAAAAGTGTTCCTAAAGTATAAATCTGTATAGAACTGATTCATAAAGAACTCAAATATGCCCAAAATGTCATCACCGTATACCTTCTGTTCTCAGCCCCACTTTGTTAACTTGCCTTGACGGTAAAACTCTT
Source organism: Periophthalmus magnuspinnatus (assembly GCF_009829125.3). NCBI lineage: Eukaryota > Metazoa > Chordata > Actinopteri > Gobiiformes > Gobiidae > Periophthalmus > Periophthalmus magnuspinnatus. The sequence continues at coordinate 10,698,668 of NC_047143.1, forward strand.
GTGTCCCTTCTATAGCCTGAATTCATTTAAGTCCTTTTTGAGAGCATTATGAACCAGTGACACCCTACTCCACTCTCCTGTCTTCTCTGCCTGTCCATCATTTAGCCCGCTGCCACCTGTCACTAGCACTTCCATCTCTTAGTACATCACTGCTAACAGCTCACAGCATCTGCGCAAGAAACTAATGGAGGCTAAACATGCTCCTCAACATGTAATAACTCAGCCGCTATACAACAACACACAGTGGAGTGACCAGTACAGTAAATCAAACTCCATACAGTGTTAAAGAGTTTCCCGGTAACAGACTTGGATCATGTAACCAAAGATAATGTATTAAAGTAGGGGTGTTACCCTTTTGTGAGGTATTAATTGCTAACACATGACATATTTAGATCACCATGTTACGTTTTACTGTTTCGAAAATTCTATATTTGACACTCTGAATCCCTCTTCCCTCTGCTCTCCATGTTAAGACACTCACCCTTCAGAGCACTGTCCCCAGCACAACGAACGTGCATCCTGATAATGAAACTGTAAATTGCATCAGGTTTGTGCAGTTGTAGTGCGTTGTTTTGTATCATGCTATTGTATATTTATGGAAAATGATTATGTGGGAGCATGGGCGTTGTAGGCTTGTGGGTTGAGCACTGGACAGTATTGTACTTCTAACCGTAAGGAATATTCAAATAGTGACCGGAAGAAATTACTCAAATATGCATGGATGACATATAAAACCACTTCAGGCATGTTTTTAATGAGGGAACATCATTATAACATGGTAGAAAGCTCCTCAAAGATGATTTTGCATAATTCCCTCTCTTTAAAAATGGATTTAACAATTGTGAAGATTTATTATTTTTTATATCCATTGATTAATTTGACTACCTACTTCCATTGTTTGATTCCACAACTGATGTATTAAAATGAACTCCATTAGAAAAATGTCCTACGATGCATTCGAATTTTGTACTTGTTCCTTGAGTTGTTTTAACTTTCAAACACATTTTCAATTACAAATATGGGAAATTATTTGAATATTCGCTTGCATCTGAATATAACAAAATAGGTTCACATTTTTATCATTCGGTTCATTAAAGATGCACTATGCACTATTTCTCATATGAAGTTAACGTTATTCGAAAGACAAAACATAAAATAATGGACAAAATGTTTTATTTAGGATAGACACAAAACTGAGACAAAGTAAATCATATCTGAGGGAGTAGTGCAAGAAATATAAATCTTCAAATCATCTCATTTTGTCAACATAAAGCTTTTGTCACTTGAAGACTTACAGTGGGAAGAGTAAGAGTACTGTGCAAGTAGGAATAAAAGTAAGCTGTTAACGCAGTATCATTTTCTTCAAAAGATTACTCAAGAAAATCTAATAATGAGTAAATTACCATCCACCTCTGGGAACAGAAATTAGTTTGATGGGGCACAATCTTTCATAGTTGTTCTGAAAATTTTATGACAAAACATGAATCTTTTTGACATTTTCACAAATTTCAATCCAGCATTTCACACACTCACAGCACAGAAACGTTAATCAGATTATTATTTTTTTTATTCTTGTCTTGATTTTTCTATCCCTTGATTTTCTTCAGTTTGAAAAATACAGTTTCTTTGATTTGGTAAAGCACTTTTGTATCTCGTGCCAGAGCTAAAGTCGACAGAGCAGTTCTTTAATCCATTCTTTGGAAAGTCGAAACAAAACCAGAGCCAAAACTCACACTTTGAGCTAATTTCTTAAATGTGGTTTGGCAACTTGTGCTGCTATAGACAGTGATGAAACTCAGCAAATCTCAAGCCAAGACTAGGGAAGATTTTCAACTCTTAACATCACAAATGGATTCTATAAAGTAAAATTTTAAAGTGCCTGTTTTATGCTAAACTATAGGATTGTTAAGTGTGATGTCACTTCCAGGTCCAAGACGCATCAACCATGGATCTATAATAAGAATCCCCCTCTATCCTAGAGTGAGATCGACTTGTAGCTGCTCCATAGTTACTGCAACTCCCAGGAGATTGGGCCCAGAAAGAGTTCTCCTGTACAACACAATGCATTTTTTGGGAATTCAAACTGCCTGTGTTCGGCTGACACGGCATCCACAACTTTCACTCAGATCAGATTTTGTAGGGATTCTATTCTCTATTTTCAGAATATGAACATTTAAATATTTTAAATACTCAAAGCTCCTGAAAGTTAGCTAACTGTCAGATTGCAGGTTTGGCTTATGGTTAATATCTCTGCAGTTACTGAGCCTATCCTTATGAAACAAAAACTTGCACAGATGTCATCTCTGTGAGCATAAATAAGTAAATATATAAGTACAATTATTTTACACAATACACTTCTATTGCTTAAATGAGCAACTTAAAGCATCACTTAAACTTTCTGCACTTTTTATGGCTATTTATGCTTCTTGTTTCTATGGAAATGTTGTTCCTTTAGATTTACTCTTCTGCAATATAGCTTGTAGAGGTTAATTTGCCCTGTGTAAACAGCCAGTACTGGTTGAAAGTGTACAGAAGTCTTTAAGCATGCATATCTTCCAAACTACCAAAAAAGTGTCCTGCGATTGGTAGTTAAAATTTAGTCATTTGGCTCACCTTTGCCACAATAACACATTGGACCATCTATATTATATGCCTCATATGCTAACACCTGTTGTCAATGACCTGCCCCCTTTATTCTTAAGGTTTCCACTCCAAACAAACCACAGTGCCCCATAGAGGCTGGACAGTCAAAATGGCTCCTACATAGCTAAAGGAACAATATTTCCATAGAAACAAGTGAGAGATGAGACAGTCAGGTTTCTGGATATACAACTGTTTTCACAGTAATAGCATACGTTTTTTGGTGCAATAAAAATGAAAATAAAAATAAGCATTTTCATGCTTTTTTTTTTTTTTCATAAACCTAAACAGCATGTAAATTTGTTCTCTGAAATTCTGAAATGTGAACGCAAAGATGTCCAAATATTCAAAAATCTTTCTAAGTATGGGACTATTTTGAGATATTTTAACTAGTTTGTCACAGTAACTCAGTTATTAGACTCTTCATCCATTGATCCGAAGGTTGGCAGTTCTCAAAATAAAAACACATCTTTGGTACAGTGGTCAGATCTGCTGGCCTGCAGGTTGGCGTGCAATTACAGCTCCCACAGATGAATGCGGTTATTGTGTCCTTGGGCAAGACACTTAACCTACCTTGCCCCCATTGTCCGTGTACACTGGTGTGTGAATGTGTCTGTGAATGGGTGAGTGGTTCCTTGATGTAAAGCACTTTGAGTGCCTAGGAGGTAGCAAAGCGCTATATAAATTTCACCATTTCTATAATTACACCCAATATTTTTTTTTTACATGATGGCATAACAATTTCTCATCATGTTCAAATCACCCTAAAGCAATGTAGTTGTAATATCCCCTTTGATTGCCAGTCTATTAGCAGAGGCGTAAACTCGAGCTAGATTCTTTCACACTGTTGAACCGTAGTGTGCAGTGCAGAGGTGCGCTTGTTTTGTCTTTAATCGCAGCACAAACAGCCTGTGGGCACACCGGAGCTATCAAACGCCCCCCAAACCTCCCCCATTCCATTAGCTTCCCATGGTCTTGTCATCGAGACGCGGCCACCATGTAATTATTTACTTGTCCAGAGAATAACAAAAGGATATAATGAGGGGAAGGCTATTTTTAACACCGGGAGAGTGGATACACAGTGTGGTTTAAAGCTGTAAAGAAAATAAGATTAAATAAAATGAAATGAGATTGGACATTTTGAGTAATTGCTTTCATGTTATAGAACTTGATGATGTCATAATTTCAGATAGAGGGTAGGGGCCTGTGTAACTCTATGGAAGATTCAACTTTTTTTGAAAGACATATACAAACTTGTAGCCCACAAATGAACCTTATTATTATTTGTTTGGGATTGCCTCCATACATTTGGCAGTCTTTTCAACTAACAACACTCATGTCTTTGGGGTTGAAAAACTGCACCACTTTCTAAAACTACTGTGGAAAAATTATTTCACTTTTATTTATTTATACTGACAGAGAAGACATTGAACTTGTGTGTTTTTGTTTCTCATGTGGATTGGCCCAGTAATTAACAGTAACAGAGATATTAACCATAAACAAGGTCAACAAATCTGTAATCTGACAGTTAAACAGCAATTTCCACCACATAATTATGACCTGTCCAGTTTGTCTTAGCATTGCCCAGAATATTACAGAATGGCATTATACTTATCTATCTTGCATTTATAAGAAAAGTTACATAGTCCACTTTTAAATGCACTTTTTGATAAATACAATACACATTTTTAATCATGATTAATTACATGTTATGCTCAAGGTAAAAAAAAAACAAAAGACAAAAAAACAATGTTTTTTTTGGCTCCTAGATAGTTCCCTGTTTAACCATTTAAGCCTAAATGTACTGTAGTATTCACCCAGTGCTATGATTTTTCTATGAATCTAAGACCATGTGATTTAAAATGAAATCTATACAATCTTATGGCTTTAAGTCTTTTCAATGAAATCCATATATCAAAAAGCTCAGGATTTGTTTATTTTATTATTTTTCTAATGTCTGCATTCAAACATAGGATTGGAATGTTTTTGTTTGGGTTTTTTAACCTTTTGAAGCTGAAGCTATTTTAGTTCTTGTTGGTCTAGTCATAGTTTGGTCCTGGTTTATTCCTAGTCTAGGCCTTGTTTAGTCCTGGTTTAGTCCTGGTCTAGGCCTTGTTTAGTCCTGGTCTAGTTCTGGTTTGACCCAGGTCTGGTTCTGGTTTGACCCTGGTCTAGTCCTGGTTTGACCCTGGTCTAGTTCTGGTTTGGTCCTGGTTTAGTCCATGTCTAGTTCTGGTTTAGTCCTAGTCTAGTTCTGGTTTGGTCTTGGTCTAGACTTGGTTTGATCCTGGTTTAGACCTGGTCTAGTCTTGGTTTAGCCCAGGTCTAGTCCTGGTTTAGTCCAGGTCTAGTCCTGGTTTAGTCCTGGTATAGTTCTGGTCTAGTTCTCGTTTGGTCTTGGTATAGACTTGGTTTGATCCTGGTTAGTCCTGGTCTAGTCCTGGTTTAGTCCAGGTCTAGTCCTGGTTTAGTCCTGGTATAGCTCAGGTTTGGTCCTGGTTTAGTTTTGGATTTTGTCCCAATTTTGTCCTGATTTTGGTGCAGTGTGTGAGCAAGTATGATTGCACCATTTCATGCAGTAACAGAAAAATGTTACAATATTTAATGTAGGTGTCAAAAGTTGTAGGAGGAGATAGTATACCATACTATAAACAATATTTATATCACTCTGCATTAATCTGTAGTTCTCTTATACTGTAGTATTCTGTTGTGTTGTAGTAGTAATAACATTTAGTCACTAGTATCTCAACTGATAGACCATTCGCACAAAGCTCTGAGCTCTGGTCTCACAGCAGACTGCTGTTGTGTCTTTGGGCAAGACACTAGCCTACCTTTCCTGTGGAGTATGCTTGAGACTGAATAGGGAAATGTGACCTTTTTATTTTACATTTACTGTGCACTTACAAAGCTATTTTTACAAATGAAATACTATTTCTGTAATCTTTCCATGGGTCTTTTTTATGAAATAATAACTATTCTGATTCCTTTGTCTTTCTATCCTCACTGTTCCTAACCTGCTTCTCTCCCCAGGCTTACTGTTGTGTGTCTGTGTGTGCCTGTACATTCAACTGTTTGAGCATCAGGACCCACTTTAGGCGTCCTTTTCTTGCCTTTTTTAAAATCACACCCCATTTTTGAAAATCATTCTTATAATTCCTGGGTCCTGTTCTTCAAACTGTGTCTCCAACCGCCTTCCCACATCACACCACACGCACAAAACACGATGATGTCATGATTTAGTCTGAGAAAGGGTCAGGGAGCGACCACATTTTCTTGTACTGGGTAAAAAAAATGTCTTTTCTTGTGCAAAATTTGTATGTGTGCCTTTTTGTTTTTGATCTTTTGGGGAGAACAAAAATCTTGCTAAAACTTCTTGCTGATATGTCTTTTTTCTCTCTTGCTTCTTTCTTTTTTTCAATATTTTTCTTTTTTTTTTTACATTTTGCCAGTAATCTTTTTTGAATTTTCTCTTTTCTCTTTTTCCCCCCTTTTTTTCTTAACCCTAGGTCCGATCACAAAAAAACATGATGAATCTTCGACCAACAAGCCGCGAGACGAAGGTATTTTTGTTGCATGTTTTTTTTCTTCTTTTTTCTTGTTCTTGAGTCTTTTTGGGGGTTGTCACACACACACACACACACGCTAAAACACACACACATGGATTCTTACAGTTTTCTGCTGGGAAAATTTGAAATGCATAAATGTGTTGATGTATGTGCTGGAAATATAAATATATTTTGTAATTTTGATTGTGAATTTGATGATGTTTTGACACATTTTTCAGATGCCCAACAACTCCAAGAAACTGCCAAGATTCTATTCCCTTAGAGCCTATTTTCTGACCTATGTTATAATGGTGTTTCTTCACCAAAAAATAACCTGGATTTGCATTATAACATGGCTTAAAGCTCACAAAAATCAACTTTGTGTAATACAGTACCTTTAAAGACTCACTATGTAACTTTGCAGGAGGGCTCTCCACCTGCTTGTCTCCATGATGTTGTTGTTTTGCCTGGGATGTTCCACAGTTGTTGACCTTACAACATCAGGCCAAGTAACAGGTCAGTGGAGAGGTGAGAAACATTTGAGGCAAAGCAATAGCATCTCCATGGAGTCACAGTGTAGTCCAGTATAGTCTTGTTTTGGTCCTAATTCAGACTTGGTTTAGTCCTGGTTTAGTCCTGGTTTAGTCCTAGTTGAGCCCCAGTTTAGTACTGTTTTAGTCCTCATTTAGTCTTGTTTTGGTCATAATTCAGACCTGATTTAGTCCTTGGTGTAGTCCTGGTTTAGTTTTAGTTTAGCCCTGGATTAATCCTGGTTTAGACCTAGTTTAGCCCTTGTTTATTTCCTGTTTAGTCTTGTTTTGGTCCTAATTCAGACCTGAGTAAGTCCTAGTTTAGCCTTGGTTTAGTCCTGGTTTAGTCCCAGTTTAATTTTGTTTTGGTCCTAATTCAGACCTGAATTAATATCATTTTAATCCCTGTTTAATTCCTGTTTAATCTAGTCTGGTCCTAATTCAGATTTAATCCTAGTTTAGGTTTGGTTTAGTACTGGTTTAATCCCAGTGTAGGCTTGTTTTGGTCCTAATTCAGACCTGATTTAGTCCTAGTTTAGCCCTAGTTTAGTACTGGTTTAGTCTTAGTTTAGCCCTGGTTTAATACTGGTTTAATCCCAGTTTAGTCTTGTTTTGGTCCTAATTTAGACCTGGTTTAGTCCCGGTTTAGTCTGATAAACTCATAGGCACTAATAGAAGACATCATTAGAGCACTGATCACTGCTGATACGGCTGAAAACCCTCTGCCAAGATTCCGATCCCCTAATGGCAGTCTAGTGGCATAAAATAGAGGCTATGTTTTAACTTTGCATTTTTAAACATCGGTGTTTAGAACCGTAGAATCATTTAGTTCTGGTGTATGCACCAATTAGCCCTAGTCTAATCCTGGCTTGGCCCTGGTTTAGTTCTAATTAGGAGTCAGTCCTAGTTCTAGTTTTCGTTTAGATGTTATTACTTCAGGTATTTTCAATGTACTCCTAGTTTTGTGGTTTAAATCATACCTAGTTTGTCCTAGTATGGAACTGCAGTTAGCTTGTCCTGGATTAGTGTTGTAATGTTATGTGGTAATACAGGTACAATTGCAATACTTCTTCAGCAGAAACATTTGTATCATTTAACTGTTGGATAGGTAGCTGTTCATTTGGAAACTACCTCTTCATGACTTCATAAGGTGGAACAGAGAATTTTGAGCTTTGGAGATGTAGACAGACTAATAGTAAAAGAGTACTCAAACTCCAACTATGTTTCTGAGGAGGTAACATGGCTTAAAGCTCACAACAGTCAATTTTGTGTAATATGGGACCTTTAAACAAGCAGGTGACTAGGTAACTGTTTTGTAATAAAAACACATGTAATTGAAAAAGAAAACGCTACGTTTAATGTCATACTAGAGACAAGAAAGAAACAGATCCTCCATTAACAAATTTACATAAATCTTTAATACAAAACAGCCACTCAACACGCTTTACAATAGGAGGAAAGTATACCCACTTGAATCATAAGAACAATTACAAGTTGAGAATAAAAACATGAATAAAAAAACAAAATGTGAAAAGTATTTAAACGTACACAGTATAACTGCATGTAAATAGAAAATTAAAACCATACTTCGGAACATTCTCCATGAAAGGTGCAAGCCCCCTCACAGTAAGGACACAGTGTGATGAAAAACAATCAAAATGAAAAAAATAAAAAATAAAAAAGCAAAAAAACATTAAAAACATGCTTTTATTTTAGGCTAAAAAGTTGCACACTGTGGCTTTAATGGCTACAAGATGTTTTTGATCGAAAAGGCAGCATTTCTATAATATTCGTAACAATGTTGCATTTAAACAAAGAAGCATGAAATTCCATATATTTTAAAGGAACTATATGCAGCCTGACTCTTACAGTTTTAATAAAGATATTACAATCATAACTGAACCTGTGTTGCCAGTTCCTTTACCTGCAGATGGAGGATACACATTTTTCTCATTTTCAGTATATGCACAGACCATGCTACATGTGAAAGCTCAGAACCAGAATTCATTCTCTGAGCTGCAGAAGCTGCACTAGTGCTGATTAATGATTGGCTGCAGGTGCTGGGGTTTAGGTAGAGACCATTCAGATCAGAGAGAGGCATTTTAGGTTTAAGCCAAATGGATTTCACTGGCAACTCAAATGAGAGGCTAATGTGAGGCTTGTACTGCTTTCTGATTGGATATTCATTTTGAACCAAAAGATCAAATTATAACATAAACAACGTGGCCAACTTGATGTTTGTAATTAAGAACAAATCAGCATCAGAACTGATATCAGTAAAAGCTATATTCAATTTGTAGCTGGGGACACAGATAGGTCAGGATTATAGAATATTTATTTAAAATTTCACTAAATGTTTTGTTTTTTATTATTATTATTTCCAGTTTGGCAATTTTTTAGGTTTTGAATTTTATGACATCACAGTAGGGAACACCATAACTGTTACCTAGCAATCTAGTAGTACACTTGTACACACAACAAAATTTTAGATTATGATTTGACAAAAAAATATAATATACAAAAATACCTTATTTTGTTGAAATCATGTTTGAAGTATCAGAATTCTCTCTAGTGTGATATCATCAGTTTGTTTAGAACTTTCTACTTCCTGTCATTTCCAACATATTTTTCATTTTTTCTTCACAAATTGCTTCTTGATTGGTATAAAACTATAGTTTATGTTTACAACATGTATTATCCCATCAAATTAAGTCAAAATTTGAGAATCAGCGAAACCCGTCACTTTAAGAATCCAGGAGACATTTATGACCTCACAGGGACCTGTTAGTATTGGACACAGCCAGTATCTGTCCTATATAAGACTTAATCCTTGTGTCCGCTCGCCCTTGAAGCTCCAATCTGAGCCCTGGGTGAGGGTTTAAAGCTGCAGACCGCCCTTTGAGATGCGCTGTCATCCATGTTTTTATTGGCACACTTGGAAAGATTTGATTCTATGTAGTTAAAAAGAAGAAAGTGTGTGGTTTCAATGCTTAAAGTCCCCATGTTGTGCCTATACTATTTTCTAATGTAATGTTGTTTCCTCATCACAAACATACCTGGAGTCATGTTTCATTGACACATGTTTAACACACAAACCCTGAGTTCTTTTCTCAAATAGAAAACACTCTATTCCACCTTGTGATGTCATGTGGTAATACAGGAATTGCTCCACTGTGTTTTTAATTTCCATACACCTTCACTAGAATCATTTGGATAATTTCAGGCCTGGAGTTCCCAATCTCTACTGAACAAGAGGTAAAAGGTAGCTGTTCACTTGAAAACTACCACTTCATGACACCACAAGGTAGAACAGAGCGTTTTGAGCTTTGGAGATGTGGACAGACTAATTATAAAGGGTTACTCAAACAAGTGTGAATGAAACAAAACATAACTCCAGGTATGTTTTTGAGGAGGTAAAAACAGTATAACATGGCTTAAAGCTCACAATAATCACTTTGGTATAATATATGACTTTTAATAATAACTTTTAACAGCATCAGTATAGCTATTTTACATCTCTCACTCTCTATAACATTATGATTGATTGAAATATTTCTCCAACTTCTAATTTTCTCCTCGACTAGTGAGACGTCAGAGATATGAACTCCCCAAGCGCGCATTAATTATACTTTTATTAATAAAGGCCTATAGTCATTAATCACAAAGAAGAATCCCATTGACTGGAGTCCTTAAGAATGACACAATCAGTCCAACACTAATGCTAACTGTTATCTCTACTAAATGAGCCGTTTGTATTCATTTAACTCCACTGTCTAGAGAAATGCTACGTGGCTAACGCTAAACAGCTCAAGTCAAGGCATTTTAAAAGTGCTGATTATGTGCATTTTAAACAGAATGGTGCAAAGTTATTCCTCACTTACCGAGCATCCTAATTATTCACCGTGATCAGTTTATAAGCACTTTTCACAACTTTAAGAGGCCGGTTCAGCGTTTTGTCGTTGCGGTAATGATCTACCATTCATAACTACGTCTCACATTCTAACACCAAACCAACATTAGCTCTGTGTTTGCAATAAAAAAAAAAAAAAGCCTTATGATGAAAAGCAAGCAGCACACAGTGGTCTCAGTTTGACTCCAAGAGCTGCTTTTACAATATCTGTACTAGAGAAAGACAAATATTACTTGATTAGCCTACATGAAAAACACATCGTAACATCCCCTTTAATTTAATTTTAGCTTGCCTAGATTTTTTTTTTTTCCTATAGCCATTAGCTAATGCTAATGGCTATAGGAAAAAATACAGGGGACTGGCTCTGGTGTTCCAAAATCTTCTCAGACGAGCCAAGTTGCTAAATGGACGATAGCATTAAGATCTAATGCCGAGCCTATTAATTATATGTCTATGATCAATACGACCATCCCTGAGAGTGACTAACTGAAAAACTGTTGGCTGTAAGAGACTAGTTTAATAGCGCAAGTCAGCAAATTATCTGTTGTAGTTCCAACTAACTGAGCTCTTTCTGGGGACACTGTGTTAAAATAAAGCTCAGATTAAAGTCTAACTTGAGTAACCGAGCTTCAGACAGAGCAGTGTCTACAGTTAGCTTCACACCCTTAGGGAATGTTGATGACACCACTGCAAAGAAGCCTTTCAACTGTTGCATGGTGCACTGGATATTAGGTCCCAAATAAGTTCACATAATTTTAACTTCAAATAGCACCAAATGTCTTTTTATAAAACATACAACTTTTAAATTCCAGAGTAGAAAATGTGTTTTGTCCTTACATCCATAATGAAAGCTAATTAGCCCAGGGCCTATTGTAATTACACTGCACCAATTAATATGGTACAGGAAAGTCATAAGTCATAATTCATGTCACTGCAAAGGCCAAAATGATTTATATACCCAGAACTCCAGCAAAATGAATGGAGTTTATGTGAATGATGAAATACACAGGACTAATTAAAGGTGTTCCAGAGCAGTTCAATCAAATAGGAGGATGAACGACCTGCTAACGACGTGTGCACTGCAAAAAATGAATGAATGTTATGATGACTTCGGAATGCTCTTGTTTTGAATTAGTTTATACTTATTTTAATTATTTTTTAGAACTTTTGTCCATGTTATAGTTGTTTCCTTTCTCATGTACCCTCTCGAAGTTGTATTTAAAGTGATTCCTACATGTTATTCTCCCGTATTCAAGAGGTCATTGCTCTGATCTACCCACTGTTGTTGTACATTGTTTGTACTCCTCAGAAAATACATGTTAAGTGCAGATGTCTTGATTCAATTCTAGTAGCAATAGCCATATGGGAGGATCCATACTTAAAAATGCACTATGTAACTTTTCTATAACATCCCCTGCTCACCTACACAGTGATTCTACTGCACACTATGGCATTGAGCTTATCTAATTCACCACCAGGGCAAGCTACAAGTCAAATCTGTGGAGAGAAAAGCCCCCTCTCATAAAGAATGCATGTCTTTCTAAGCAATATAAGCAATCTAACACCTCAAATTAAAGAGTATAATGTACATGCAGTACTTTGCGACAAAATGAGACCTCCGTGTGTTGACTAATATACATAAGTTGAGTGAGGAATAACTTTGGATCACTGCAAATAATTTCGAATTAACTAGTTTTGTTTTTCACAACTTTAAGATTTGGTACCTTTAAGTTTAAAGGCCAATATTTTGCTATTTTCTGATCTATGTTATAATATTGTTTCCTCATCACAGACATACCTGGAGTTGTGTTTTGTTTCTTTCACATGTTTAACACAAATACTCCATTTAGGCGGAGTTCTTCTCTCAAACTAAAAACCCTCTGTTGTACTTTGTGATGTTATTTGGCAATATAGGAAGCACTCTACTATGTTTTTATACACTAGACACTTTTACTAGAAACATTTGGATAATTTCAGCCCACAAATTGCCAGCTCTACTCAACTAAAGGTAAAAAGGAGCTGTTATGTACCACTACATGACATCACAAAGTGGAACAGAGCATTTTGAGCTTTGTAGATGTAGCCAGACTAATAATAAAGGGTTACTCAAACATGTGTGAATGAAACAAAACATAACTCCAGATATGGTTTTGATGAGGTAGCAATATTATAGCATTGCTTAAAGCTCACAAGGGTCAATTTTGTGTAATATAGAATATTTAACACTATAATGTTGAACATTCCAAGCAAAGTAATAATATCTTCATTGAGACATAGTGACACACCAGAAAAGTTCCATAGTTCAGCTTTGTACTGCTTTACTCCTAAACATACCAGCACACTTTTTCCACAATAAGGTATTCAAAAAGTTTGAATAACTTAGGAGCTTTAAGGATACTATGGAGTTATATCAGGTCAAACAAACAGAATACTACAGTGCAGACTCTGCAGACTCCTAGCATCAGCAAACCCCAGCTCTGCACAAATACAGTTATGAATTGTATAGTTTTATTTAACACTATGAACAATATGAAGTAATTAAGGAATATATCACAGGCTGGTGTTTCTGGTCTGGTCTGCTCAGTATGCCATCTCAGCATTTCTATAGTTTGAATTAACTACTCCGGTGTATATTTATAGGGGCCATACTTGTATCACAAACATACCTGGAGTTTTGTCTCATTCACACATGTTTAAAATGCAAACCCTGCATATATGGGTGGAGTTCTTCTTTCAAATAGAAAACACTCTGTTCCACCTTGTGATGTCATTTAGTAATACAGGAAGTGCTCCACTGTGTTTTTAAACTTAATACACCTTCACTAGAATATTTTGGATAATTTCAGAATTGCAAATCTCTACAGAAGAAAAGGTAAAAGGTAGCTGCTAACTTGAAAACTTGAAAATGTTTTTTTTTTTTTTTTACTAATAGAAAAACAAATTTGAAAAACATGAATTCTTACTCTGAACAGGGTCCCCTCTCCAGAGATCTGACCTGTAACTTGCTTATCTCCATGGCGATATGTGTGTAATTCCTCAGTTGACCGGTATAATCCATAGCAAAAGACAAAATTCAATTCTGTCAAGTGGACAAATGTTTTAGAGTGAAGATGTTTCACAGATTGTCCTTCCTAACAAAAATTAGAGAGGCTTTTTTTGTTGGGAAAGACAGTCCATCTTTGAACAGGAATGGGGGCCTAGGGCATAATTTATCTTCTATTTATAACTCCATCCTCAGACCTAAATCTAAACAAGGAAAACAGTAGTGCTAGCCAGTATGTTAATAGGTGTGAGAGCAGCCATTAGGGCCTGAACCATCACGCAAAATATCACTCAGGGACAGTTCACACTTAGTGTAGTTCAATAGACCTAGCCAACAAACAGACACTGTAAATAAATAGGTGTGTTAGTTTCAGTGTAGTCAGCTCCTTCCTTCACACAGATATAAGGCAGTGTCCACCAGTAATCTGACCAGAACTGAAGAAGCGGCTTGGATGAGCAGCGAAACATCTTCACTTAAAACCATTTTGTCCAGTTGACAGAATTGAATTTCTCTTTTCTTATCCATGGAAATAGATACATTTAATGCAATAGAAGAACATCTCCACAAAGACAAGCAAATGGCAAACCCCCATTGGAGTTACATAGAGTACCTTTAATATTGCATACATATGGAAACCTGTTCATTTTAAGTCTTGACAGCTTCTGCTGGTAACAGTAGGGAATTAAGCATATTAGAAAGACAAATCAACAGCAATGCATATTTTATATCTGTTTTATTTTATTTGTTTGCTTACGTATTTATTTTTTATGTTTCCAGCACAAGGCATAACACACCTAAACCAACAAAATGTTCAAATAATAAAAAGTGTTCCAAGTATTCTCCAAAAGGTCTGGTATTAGATTAGATCTGAGATTATGTCATTAAAGGTGCTTGAAAATGTCAAAAACAAAACTTGTTCATTTTGCAGCTGTCCAAAGTTATTCCTCCCTTACCTTAAAAATTCCAAGCATTCTAATTCACCAACATGAGTATAAGTGCTGTTCATAACTTTCAGAAGCCAGAGCAGAGTTTTGTTGTCATGGTAAAGCTAACAAACAACTAGTATGCTAATTCACACTTTCCAATTATCAGACATTAAAACGCTTTATAATTAGATGGAGGCAACACAAAAACACAAAATCCAGTTCCAAGTACCATGTTTGTGTGTGTGTGTGTGTGTATGTGTGTGTGTATGTGGTTTTTTTTGTGTTCTCTTTTTTTAGTTCTTTTTTTCCAGTGTTTTTCTCTAAAAAGGTCTAATATGTACCAAGATTATGTCATTAAGACATTTTAAGAAGCTATTGTTTTAGCCTAGTTTTGACTGCTTCACTTCTCACACAACACATGCCACTACTCCGTTGTAAAAATATATGTGTTCACTAATCAATCTAACAAGACTTTACGGTCATTGTTTTAAAATGGTTGAAATAGAAAAAAAAAAATTGAATAATGTATCATTGAGCCTTCTGACAGTAGAAGACATTTACAATTCTTCTTGCTGCTTTGGAGAGAAATAGTTTTGTGAAATAGAACCATTTTGTTTGTCTTGCTTTTATATTTTCACTATACTTTCCTGGCATTTTAGAGGCCAATTTTCGTCCCGGGCTTTCTGATAATGCCAGTGCTTGTATGCATGGACTACAAAACACCTCATTTCAACAACACAATACAAAAATTCAACTTTTTCAAGAACTTTTTCAATGACATATTTTTTTTCCATCTATTTTTGTTGTTATGATTAATTTTCAATATTCTGTTTATGAATTTGGAAATTTATTTGAACACAAAAAAATATGGGTTTGTAAATCTTAAAAGAATGGTATTATTTGGGCCGCCTTTGTTCTTTTTTTTTTATAATTATATGATTTTCTACTATTTTTACATAATTTAATTCCATTTTCTTTTCAACAAACTGAAGGAATTTATTTGGCCAGAGCCAAGGTAACATCCCGGCGAGGGACTAATTAAAACCTCATCCAGAGGCCTCGATGAGCTCTAATTTTGAGTGAACACCCAAGAAAAAATAATGAAAGACGACTCAGTAGTGGCACCTCAATCTTTGATTTTCATCAGGCCAATGGGAGCCCGGCCCAAAAAAAAAATTATCTGAAACTTGGCCCAAAATATAGAACACGTCACGGACATGAAACTGCCTTAAACTGTACAGGAAGGTGTTATGTCATATTGGGTCAATCCCTCAGTCGTCCAGGTATAATCCATAGTAAATGAAAATTCAGTTCTGTCAAGGCAAGGCAAGTTTATTTGTATAGAACAATTCATACACAAAGTAATTCAAAGTGCTTTACAGAATAAGAAAGACATTAAAATCACACAAATCAAAACATAAATAATCACAAATAATCATCATAAAATTTACATTAAAACAGGAGAGTGCAGAATAAAAACCTTTCAGTCATATGCAGAGCTAAACAGAACTGTTTTGAGCCTGGATTTAAACATTGTCAAAGTAGAGGCCTGTCTCACATCTTCAGGAAGACTGTTCCAAGTTTTAGTTGCATAAAACTGAAACAGTGATTCCCCATGTTTAGTCCTGCACCAGTAAGAGGCCAGTCCCTGAAGTCCTCTGAGTGTGAGATGGTTCATGTGGCACTAACATGTTGGAGATGTACTTTGGTGCTAGGCCATGGAGAGACTTGTACACAAGCAGAGCTGCTTTAAAGTCTATTCTTTGAACTACAGGAAGCCAGTGCAGAGACCTGAGCACAGGACTTATGTGCTCGTACTTCCTAGTTCTAGTCAGGACCCGAGCAGCAGCGTTCTGGATGTACTGCAGCTATCTTAATGCTCGTTTGGAGAGGCCAGTGAGCTGATCGCTACAGTAGTCTAACCTACTGGAGACAAATGCATTGATAAGTCTCTCTAAGTGTGGTGGCTGTTGAAGTTCAAATCAGAGTCCATTATTAACCCTAGATTTTTTTCTAGTCTAATTTGAAGGTTTTAAAGAGAGAGACTGGAGGTGACTGCTGACACTTTCTCTATGTTTCTGTGGGCCAAAGACTATGACTTTGGTCTGGTCTGAGTTTAGCTGGAGAAAGTTGTTTTGCATCCACACACTGATCTGTTGAATGCAGTGGGAGAGTGAATCCACATCCATATTTACCTGCTGCCAGTGAAACATAGTTGTGGTAGTACACATTATAGCTTCGTATTACCTGGCATAACGGCAGCATGTATAGATTGAACAACAGGGGTCCCAGGTTTGACCCCTGGGGCACCCCACAGCCCAGGGACATTTTATCTGAGACGCATTTTCCAATTTCAACAACATACTCTCTGTTTTATAGATAGGACTTGAACCAGTTTAGTGCCGAACCAGAGTCACCACCCAGTCCTCTAGTCTTTGTAAGAGTGTTAAAGGCAGCACTCAGATCTAACAGGATCAAGACTGAAACTTTGCCTGCATCAAATGGACAAAAAGTTATAAGCGTTATTATGAAAAGTCAATAAGTCAGTTTTTTGGGGCTTTTTTTTTTTTACTGCTTGGTGGGTTTTCTGATGGAGTCAAGGTTGTGTCACTTCCCACAATGCACCTGTGCAAGCTGACAGGTTTATTCTGCTCTGACAGGAGTGACAGAAGAGAGAGACTGAGAGAGGGAGAGTAATGGAGATAAAGATAAAGAGAGAGGAGAGTAAGACAAAGAAGGAGGGAGGGGGTGAAGGGATGGGAGCAAGGGAGGGCAAGGGACCAAGTTCTGTCGTTGTGTCCTTAGGCAAGACACTTCACCCACATTGCCTAGTATGAAAGTGGTGTGTGCGTGAATGATAGGTGGTGGTCGGAGGGGCCGATGGCGCAGATTGGCAGCCTCGCTTCCGTCAGTCTCCCCAGGGCAGCTGTGGCTACAATAGTAGCTTACCATCACCAAGTGTGGGAATGAATGAATAATGACTATAGTGTAGCGCTTTGAGAGGCTTTGACAAGCCTGTAAAGCGCATTACAAGTGTAAGGCATTATTATTATTATTATTATTATTATTATTATTATTTATTATTATTATTAGAAAGCACATGGACAGGAGAGTAAGAGAGATACTGGGGGTGAGGGTGAGGCGGGGGGAGAGACAGAAAGAGAGAGGGCATTAGAGGGAGGAAGGGAGAAAGAGACAGGGAGACAGAGGAGAGGCAGAGGGAGTGGGCATGGGAGAAAAAACAGTGGGAGAGAGAGAGAAAGAAAAAAGATCAAGAGTGAGGAAAAGAGAGAGAAAACAGAGATGGAGTGAGAAAGAGAAAGGGATACTGTGAAACATTCCAGTAAAAACAATACCATCTCCATGGAGACAAACTAGTAGCAGACACTCCACCAGAAAAGTTACAATAAATCCATTTTCTTCCGCTTATCCGGGCCGAGTCGCGGGGGCAGCAGTCTAAGCAGACCTACAGCAGACACTGGGGCAAACCGGCCCAGTGTCTGCTGTAGGTCCTGGCTTGAAGAAGCCATCAAGACAACATCATCTACAAACAGCAGAGATGAGATCCTCTGGTTCCCAAACTGGGACCCCTCCGGCCCCTGGCTCCGCCTAGAAATTCTGTCCATAAATATAATGAACAGAACTTTTTGATGACAAAGGGCAGCCCTAGTGGAGTCCAACATGCACCGGGAACAGGTCTGACTTACTGCCAGCAATGTGAACACAGCTCCTGCTCTGGTCATACAGGGATCGGACAGCCCTTAGCAAAGGGCCCTGGACCCCATACTCCTGGAGTACCCCCCAAAGGACACCACGAGGGACACTGTCGAATGCTTTCTCCAGATCCACAAAACACATGTGGACTGGTTGGGCAAACTCCCATGAACCCTCAATGACCCGATAGAGAGTATAGAGCTGGTCCAGTGTTCCACGACCGGGACAAAAACCACAGTGCTCCTCCTGAATCTGAGGTTCGACTATCGGTCAGATTCTCCTCTCCAGTACCCTGGAATAGACCTTACCAGGAAGGCTGTGTGAGTGTGATTCCCCTATAATTAGAACACACCCTTCATTCCCCCGTCTTATACAGAGGGACCACCACCCCAGTCTGCCAGTCCAGAGGTACTGTCACTGATAGTATCCATAGTATCCATAGACTTGAGGTCTGGGTCCCCAGTCTCTGCTTCCTCCTCGCAAGTGGGATTGAGGAAATCCTCAAAGTATTCCTGCCACCGCCCAAGAACATCTCCAGTTGAGGTCAGCAGCTCTCTCTGCGGGTGGATATCCAACCCCGAGTTTTTCCCTCTGTGGCAGCACAAGCCCGCCAGTACATGTGGGCCAAGCATGCCCGCATGTACTCGTCAACTGCCTCAGGAGACCCACAAAAAAGGCTCGATAGGACTCCTTCTTCAGCCTGACGGCATCCCTTACTTCCGGTGTCCACCACCAGTTTCAGGGGTTGCCACCGCGACAAGCACTGCAGGCCTTACGACCACAGCTATGAGCAGCCGCATCAACAATAAAGGCAGAGAACATGGCCTACTCGGAGTTCATACTCGGATCCAACTCACTACCAGGTGATGTTTGGTTGACAGCTCTGGTCATGGTGTTTGTTATGGGTAAACTGTGGCTAGCACAGAAGTCCAATAACAAAACACCACTCAGGTTCAGATCAGGGAGGCCATTCATCCCTATCACGCTCCTCCAGGTGTCACTGTTGTTGCCCACATGGGCATTGAAGTCACCCAGGAAAACAATGGAGTCCCCAGTCGTGCACTGTTTACGTGTACAGTTCAGGGATGGGAAAAGTTCAGCTGTGCCTGTGTAAATCACCAAAAGTTACAATGTATTTGAATTATAATCCCAAAATGTAATTTTTCTCCCAAAATTTAACTGCCCTAATTATGCTTACCACTTTTTTTTATTTGCTCATTTATGTAAAAAAAAATAATAAAAAAAATCTTACTTCCTGATTGAAACTGGGATTACATATTACAAAGCTCTTAGCATTAGCACACCTGCATGCTAAAAACACTAGTGGGTACCCCTTTAATGACCCCACTCCATCCTCAGCCAGTCACACAAACAGCTCTGGCCTATTTCCACAGCTACTGTTGGCAGCCTGATTTATTTACCGGCTGGGGAGAAGTCTATTTTAGTTTATCACAGGAGACTTGAATTTACATATGGGATCTAAAACTCCAAAAATTATTATAATGACTAACTGATTTTAGAAAATGAATGTGTCGTGATTTAGTGTTCCTTGGCACTATATTTATTACTGCGAATAAATTTTGTCACTGTATTTATTCCTTTCTCTACAACTAATCCCTTTTGAGTGAAACTTGAAAATTTTTTAAAGCCCTTCTGGGGACTGGTGTTGCGAATTAGCCTAGGCTATAAACACAGTGACACCCACATCAGAATTGTTCATCTGTTTGTTGTATCTGTCCCTATTCAAATAAACAATTAAAAATAATATAACATAACATTATATATATATATATATATATATATATATATATATATATATATATATATATATATATATATATATATATATATATATACACACACAAACACACACATATATATATACACACACATATATATATACACACACACACACATATATATAATATATATATATAAATTTTTATTTGTTATTTTTTTTCGATTTTCATTATCACTGTGATCAATATTTGTATGTTTTCAATAGTAGGTAGTGTTAATAATTTTACTTTGAGTGGGTGTGTGGAGGTTGGTTTGTTGAAGAGGTAGAGCTGGGTGTCATCCGTGTTGCAGTATAAGTGGATATGATGATTCCGGAAAATATGACTAAGGGGGAGGTTGTAGAGGATGAACTGTAGGGGACTGAGGACAGAACCTTGGAGAACACCGGTGGTGATGGAAACTCAATGAGAGATGAAAGATTTGAGTTGAATGAACTGGGTGCAGTCAGAAGGATTGGAGTGAAACCAAGAGAGAGCCGTGCCAGTGATGCCAATAGATGGTCAAGAAGGCTGTACACACACTTAGGTCAAGTAGGAAGATTGATAATGAACCAGAGTCAGCAGAGAGAAGAAGGTTGGTAGTGATTTTGAGAAGATTCGGTGCTATGGAGGACAGACAAGAGTGGAGTTGAGCGGAAACAGTTTTTTCAAGAATTTTGGGGATGAATGGAAGGTTAGAGATGGGGCAGAAGTTATTGAGGTCACTGAGTGGTTGAGATCCCATTGAATGGGATCTGAACAAGGTTTCGTGAGAATGGGAGGGACAGCAGTAGTTTGAGGGGTATGGGAACAGTTCCAAAGGGAAGGGAGATGTGGATCATATGAGTGATGAGGAGTCATCAGGGCTATGGGGTGTGGGTCAAGAGGTTTGGGATTTTTGGATAAGGGGTGGAGATTTGATTGAAAGACGGCAAGGTAAATGATGAAAAGGGGATGGAAGTGACAGGAGGTATAGAGGCCGAGGAGTGGGTTAGCTGTTGGTGTATAAGCTGGATTTTTGTGTTGAAAATTGAGGCCAAGATGTTGCAAATATCAGAAGAATAGAGATGAAATGGAAGAGAGGAAAGGAGGTTTATTGATGTTAGTGATGGGAGCAAAGAGGGCTTTGAAATTCCTTTCGTTTGAGCTGATTAACCCGGAGAAGTAAGTGAATTCGGCTTTGGAGATACTGTCCATGTCTGTATGAGTAGTCAGTTTGGATTTCTTATAGAGTCTTTAGAGTTGGTGGCCTTTTGCTTTTAACTGTCTGCAAGTGGGAGTGAACCAGGCTGCGGTTTGAGTGAAACTGACATATATGCTTTTGAGTGGAGCAAGAGTGTTGAGAATGTTTTGGAGATGGGTGTTTCAATGAGAGACCAGCTGATCTGGAGCTGAAAAACTGTCAAGACTGAATAGGTTTCTGATATGAGGAGTTCAAGTCTGTATCCTTAATTTTGCGAAACGTTATGGTGCAAGAAGGGTTGGATTTGGAGTGAGGCAGATTGACATTACAATGTAAGTAGCATGTAGGCAGAGACAAAGATACAGTTTTACAATCTTTGCCATACCAACCACCTCTTCTTTTTACCCCCAGAATTTAAAAAGAAGTAGGTAAACATGCATTTCAACACAAAACCTCTACTGCCTGGAACCTTCTCCCAATTTCTATCAGCTCTCTTGTTCAGGAATGCTGTTTTAGAACATCTTAAACTGCTTCTAACCCTGATCCTTGGGACAGCTGGGGAGAGTGGGTTAACTTAGGGAGCCCTTTATGTCAGTGTGTGTCTTATATGTCATGTTTTGTCTTGTGCATTGTATATTCCATGTATTGCTGCTGTACCTGTTGTGGTGATGCTGCTTCATCTCATGGGGTTTGTTTTAGGCAACATGAGTGAGAGCTTTGTGCACAGAAAAAAGTGGTGTTTTTTTGTTATTATTGTAGTGTAATAATTGTTACTTAGATTATGCATCATTTCAAAGGATAAATGTTCTCCCTTTCTCAGTTTGAACCATTTTAAGCAAATCTTAACTGTGGTAATTTCTGTCAGTGATTAGTTTTTTGTCATATAAATAAATAGTAAAAGAGCCAGTCTTTTGAAAGGCTCTTCGAAATTGTCAGATCCAAAAGATTCAGATCCCATAGAAGAGCGAAAATTCCCCTCTCTAGCAGCAGATAAAGTCCAAAATATGTCATTTTGAGTGAGTGGGGAAATGAACTATTGAAAACCCAACCTGTCCAAACTAGAAGTGAAATCTTTGGTGAGTGAGTTATTGAGTGGTTTGCTTTTCTTTATTTTTTCTTTCATAGATTTTTACACATTCAACATTTTTTCCTCATCTACCTTCTCACATGTGTTTATATTATACCAGTATAATAGTCTTTCAGTTACCACATACTTCACCAGTTGTTTTTACACATATTGTTCCTGCAGTGTTCCAATTAAAGCTCCATTGTTTAGTATGAGCAGAGCAGCTCTGGTTATAGAGGCACAGACAGTGTAGCTAATGGAAGCCTCATGCTGAATAAAGATGACAGTGGAAGTGAAAAAAAAAAAAAAAAATCTTTCACATTTTGTCTAGGCAAATAGGGAAAAAAAATGGTTTGAGAAAAAACAAATCTTCTAGTTTGGTGATTCCTGCTCCATATAATTATTCATGAGCTTCAGCTTATATGCATCTATTTGAGTTTCCCATTCAAAAGGTATAATATTTAGTTTCAAACTGTTAATTACTATGGTAACAGACCTCAGTTTTCATCATGTCAAAACCCATGAATAGTTGTATTATTTTTAAGGCTATCAGACAGTGACTCCTTAAATAAGCAGAGCATGACCACTTTAATTTAATCACAGTTTTGACTACCATTCATTTAATTAAAGATGCACTATGTAACTTTCCTGGTGGAAGGTTTGACATCATGTTTTTGCTTTGCCTGAAATGTTCCTCATGTGGTATTATTTATTTATTTGATTAGTATTAAACCTATCTAGGAAATATGAGGCCATTTAAAACACAAGTAATTGAATACATGTAAGACAGATAATAATATCATACTGTAGAATTTTTCATGGATATCAATACCATCTTCATGGAGACAACCAGGTGTAATTAGAAACTTCAAGAGGGAGTATTTTACTTCTATGGGATATTAATTGTTAACACATAACATATTTAGATCACTGTGTTACTCTTTGTTTTGAAAATGCTATGTCCTTATTTAAAACCTCTTCAGGCATGTTGCTGATGAGGAAATGGGCATGAGGTTATAACATGGTAGAAAGCTAAAAAAAATGACTTTGCATAATACCTCCTCTTTGATTAAGGTGTTAGTTACTTAAATACATGTTTAAACTGTGTTCTTTGCAAGTATGTTCCTGGATTTTGGGTGGAATTTTGTGTATTGATGAAGTAGTCACACGGATACTGTCATATGCAGTCTTAGTGTACATTGTCTTAAGGCTAATTAAAGTGTACGTAATATAGTGTTCTAAGTGTTAGCGAGAGGGTTTTAAGCAAGACGTATTATCTATCATTATGAACTCACTGCAGAAGATTCATAAGGTCAAATACACTGCATATTTCTGTAGGCCTATATTAAAATGATATTAATAACTCTTGGTTGGAATGTAAAGGTCAGGAGTAAATAGTGGAAAGAGTTCCATATATTAAAATGATAACTTTCTTTTGGGTCTTTTCCTGTTAGCTTAGGCCATAATGCTGGTGGTAAATATTTATCTTAGTTTTAGAATTTAAGTAGCAATTTGTTAAAAAGTTGAAAACTACCAAAATACAGGAAGTAGTGCTGAGTTCTGAAATAATTCTTTTATTGAAAACATAAAATACAAATAAAATACACAATCTATTCCAATTCAAATTAATTAAAAGACTACCCAATTATTTTTATATTCAGAATACTTCAGTTTGTGGTGCTGATTTAAAATGTATTATGCCTCAAAATTAGCATTAGCATCAGCATTGAGACACAAACATCCCTCATCCCCCATGTTGTCAGTGACACCTACACACAGCTCCCTGTCCACTGCTGTATCTTTAAATATCTATTAATTTTAGTGTGACTCAGCAAAAGCCCCATAGAGATAAAACTGGACAGGAGGTTGCTGGGCGCTGTTGTGCACAGAGCCTATTTACGCCAAAGGAAGGTATTTTTCTGACAATTCAAACTTTCATTTAACAAAATAAAGTAGTTATCATGATTTTTAATTAATCAAAACTAGTGTGTAATTTAGACAGGTTTTGTATGGTTGGTGGGTAGCAGTTATGGAATTACCTCTACGCATGTCATATCTGCTGCCCACGACCAAACAGGAAGTAAAATTATAGCTATAAAACGTTAGAAAAGACTAGGCAAGAAGTCCAAGAAATCAAGTGAGAGTAAAAAAGTATTTGGGAAAACTACTACTCAAGTAAGAATAACGTAAAGTCTGGTATTTGTAAAGGATAAACACACAAAAATTATGGGAAAAAAACATATCTGACGGAATGGTGCAAGAAACACTGATTTTGAAATCATTTCATATTATCAAAATAAAGCTTTTGTCATTTGTAGACTTACTCACAGTGGGAAGAGTAACCAAAACTTTTAGTCATGTAAAAGTACTGTTACTTCAATAAAAATATTACTGAAGTAAGGGTAAAAGTATGCTGACAGAAAAGTACTTTCAAATGTTGATTACAAAGTACTTTTGATTTTGATTTCTGTAAGTTTCAAGTTAATGTAACGGAGTACTACCCAGCTGTATGGGGTAAAATATGGGGTCTGAACACTACTCTGAGAACTACTATTTCATTAAAAAGTTGTAAGTAAATGTATTTTTCCCATGAGTTTCTACTTTTTGTCTGTGTTGTTGTCCTTGCAGTCCTTAAGTTACCTCTCACACATCTACATGGCAGCTAGCGCAAACATAGATTAGCATTAGGCATATCCGGTACAATTGTAATCAGGCTCGCTTCACATAACTGTCTGGACTGTCCCTCTAGTGTCCTCGCCTCACCTCCTACGCCCTCAGCTTGCCTCCTAGCTCCTCGTTTCCTTATTTTATCCCTCCTCTCCTCTTTGTCTGACCTAATGCTGTAACTATATGCTCATTAGGAAGGCTATAGTCTAGACATTTATATACAAGACAATTATGACCAATGAGAGACTCAGCATACAAAATTTACCATAGAAAGAGGTTTGAAACTATAGAGCTTGTTGACAGAAAATGTGAAAAATGTATTGCAGGAATTTTATTATTTTTGTTTTCATGTGGGAATCAATAAAAAAAAAAAAATATATATATATATATATATATATATATATATATATATATATATATATATATATATATATATATATATATATATATATATATATATATATATATATATATATATATATATATATATATATATATATATATATATATATATATATATATATATATTAAAAAAAGTTGATTTTGCATGATAATTCTGCTTTAATAATGTAGTGTAGTGTGCAGCATTCCAGGCATAACAATAACATCTACTTTGAGCCAAACAGCTGCCTCAAAGCAGGCCCTCCAGGAAAGTTACGGAATGCACCTTTAAGTTCTTTCAGATCAATATTGAGATTTAAAATGTCCAAAATAAAATGTAATGATCCATGAGTGTCAGAGAGTATAACTATATAGCAGACACAAGCACACAAGCACAATATGACTTTAAATAAATAATATTCCTCATAGCACAACAGTAGTAGATTACAACCCAACCATGACACAAGCACTTTAAGGACAAACGTGACGGAGAGGAGGAGGAAAACGGGAGAAAAGAAAGGAGGGAAAGGAGGTCAGAGCGAGTCCGAAGAGCTTAGGGTGGAATGGAGAGAATAAAAAGAAAACGTGTACAATGGGTGCATTTGTTGTGTGACATTTGAGCACAGAGCTCCTTGTGCTGTGTGCTGCTCCCTGTCCCTGCAGTTTAACAGATAGAGCCGGGAGGTTACAGTGAGCGAAACAAAGACACCCCCATAATCCAGAGAGTATTTATAACCCAGGGAGAGGAAAAGGGGGAGGGGTATGGAAGACAAAAAAAAACAGAAGATTTTGTGAGAGGTTAATTTTGTCCTCTCTTTTTTGTACATTAGCAACTCAGGCTCTTTTTTTTTAAATTATAGTATATGTATTTATCTTATTGAAGCCAAAACATGCCAAAACCTGTCAATAAGGTAAATATGTCTCCTACTGTATTGTCTTTAAAAGAACCCAAGGTGCCTACTATTTTGAGAGAGTAATAATTGAGTTTTTTTTGGCTTTGTTTACACTTTTTCTGGTTTAGTTCTGATGTACTTTGTTTAGTCCTGGTCTAGTTCTGGCTTAGTCCGGCTTACTCATATAAATGGATGTAGCTAATGCTCTAGCCGCCGTGTTCATATTAACCCATTCTACATGATCCTGGTATTTTTATTTCACTATTTTGTTCGTAAATCAAGATATGAACGTTAATAACAGACAAATCAGGCCTTTCCCCAAAGTTGTTCCCGCTAGCTTTAGCAACGGGTTTGATTGACAGCGTTGCTAAGTGCCCACTTCGTGCTAAACCAGTGGTGTGGGCGGGAAGGGGTGTTACCTTCAACAGCCTCACTCCAGATTGGCTCTTTGGTCGCTATGATACTTGCAGTTGGAAATCCAAATATGGAACTTGGCTACAAATTTAACCCTATAACCACTAGCCTTGATAAGCTTCATTTAACTGAATGGGTGACATCACACTCACTACGTCCACATATTTCAGGTTATTCCAGGTCTACTCCCAGTTTAATTCTAATAGTGATGTGGTGTGTGCAAGTGTGGGTTGTCCAAAAATTGTATTGAAATGTCTCGATAGCTACTGTCCTAGTCTGAAGATTTCTAAAATATAAACTCGGGAACTTAAATTAATGGGATGCACAGCTGATTATCTTTCATTATTATGCTAAAAGAGAAAGCAAAAAGTACTGGAGCTTACATTTTTTATTTGCACTGTGGGTAGCAAATACACTGAGCAACGAAGTTCGTATCACGTCTAAAAATCACAAGCTCAGAGTAAATGAGTTGTCGCTCATATGTTTGCCGTTTTACAGGCTTGTCGAAGCCTTTCAAAGCGCCACACTGTAGTCGTTATTCATTTACTCCACACTCAGTGGTTGTAAGCTACTAGCAAGGCTGCCAACCTGCACCATCACCACTACTAACACTCACAGACACACATCTGATTCATACTAGGGAATATGGGTGAAGTGTATTGCTTAAGGATACAACTATATGATTGATCCTCCAACCTTTGCGTTGGTGGACAGGTGCTCTAACCATCACTGAGGCACTTTCACTCAATACACTATTGCCAATAATGTGATTTTCTTCAGTTAATAGACTATTCCAAAGACTATGTAAAACACCAGGGCTCTACACACCTTTGGTTTCTAAGTTTATTCTCAGTTTAGTATCATACTATTTAAGGGGCAAACATAATGACCGAATGGAGCATTCAATGAGCACTTTATCACTATTACACATTTACTCACAGTGGAGAATCAGGTATGTGTGGAATCACTTTCACTGACAGTAAAGACACAGAGTGTTATTTGTAGTATAATATTTATAAAGTATAATGTTTCTGACACATTTTTACATATATGGTTATACAGATATTGCCGAAACAAATGCCACTATCGTAACAGGGATTTCAATACTAAGAAATTTTGTAGTAGTAGTAATTTACTTGTAGCAGTTGTAGTAATAGTAGAAGTAAAGTGTGGCCTAATAATATCCTGATTAAAATTATAATATTAGCTTATTAGCACATAAATTTTCATTTGCCATGTTACCAAAGTTTTGCCAAATTCTACCTTTTTTTTTTTTTACTTTGTGCAGCACTTTGGAAACTGTCTGTTTACAAAATGTGTAGCTGGCACAGGACTTCTCACCATTCTCCTTGACTTAACGACAGCTTTTGATATAATGTCTTACTCCATCCTTGCTAATCACTTAGCTTTACTTGGCATGTGTGACCCTGCTCTCAACTGGTTCAGATCATACATACTCAAACGCATTCAAATTGTCCAGTTAAAAAAACACAAATCTCACCCCTCCCCTGTTTCCTCTAGCCCTCTTCATCTTTCACTCGCCCAGCATTGCTTTTCTCGTCCATGTCCTCGTCATATCCTGTATTGACTATTACAACTATTGTCCTTCTCTACGGTCTACCCCAAAAATCACTTCAGAAACTAGTCAAGAACTCAGCCGCTCGCATTCTCACTAGAACCCCATCATCAGAACACATCACCTACATCCTCAGAGAACTCCACTGGCTCCCAGTCCATCTCCGCATTGCCTTAAAAATACTTATACTCACCTTCAAAGTCTTCCATAATCTCACACCTGTCAGATCTGCTCTAACCATACACTCCCTCCTGCTCTCTGTGCTCCTCCTCCGCCCACCTCTTCTCCACACCTCTAGCTTTTCTTTCCTCCATGGAGGGCCAGAGCCTTCAGCTGCTCCGCCCCCCACCTCTGCAACAACCTCCGTACCATCGAATCTCTTCCTTTGTTCACTTCCTGTCTGAAAACTCACCTGTCCCAACACTGCTACTGCACCTGAACTCTTAAACTGTGCAGTATAATAGCCACTGTTTTGTTTTCTTTTAATGTATTTTATGATTCTGTTTAACTGTTTTTAATCTGTTCTGTAAGGTGATTTTGAGGGGTTCAAAAAGTGGCTATAAATAAATGTATTATTATTATTATTATTATTATTATTATTATTATTAGTAGTAGTAGTAGTAGTAGTAGTAGTAGTAGTAGTAGTAGTAGTAGTAGTAGTAGTAGTAGTAGTAGTAGTAGTAATGAAACTGCTGCATATCACAAGGAGGGTTAGATTAAAGGGAAAGTAGAGAACGCTAAAATACTCAAACATGCATGGATGACATAAAAAATCTCTTCAAGCAAACCATAACCTACACAAATCAGTTATGGTACCAGATATATCCCATACAGTCCCTCCATACTATGCATTATTATCATCCTATATATGCCATACTGACACTAATGTTGGTTTCTCATTGCAACCTTTATATTAATTGTCTATCTGACCATATGTCAGTTCATTTGGCTCACGCAATTTTGTATCATTACCACCAGAAACCAGGTCTTCGAAGGTCAATATTTATCTCCTCATAGCACACACACTAATGAAAACTGAAATTGAAAAGGTAGAAAAAAAACATGCTTGTACAGGAGAATTAAAATGCTAATATGTCCGAGGTATAGAATTCAATCTGTGGTCTCATTCCCGTGTGAATTGCCGGTTACCTGGTGCCATATCTTTTTAATTATGGTTTTCTATACAAGGCGGGTGCTGCGATCTGGCCACGCTCACTTGAACGTACAGTATGGGAGATGGTATCGTGGTGGCATTCCATAGGGTGTCCTCTCTTGTGTGTATTGGTGAAGAATGTGTTTTAAAATGGTTTTAAAAGAGGTGTGGCAGATATGAGCTGTTTTGAAAAATTATGGAAAAGATGTAGGGAAGATCTTGAATGTTCCACAGTATGGCATTAAACAGTGATAGTGCATGTAGGCTATTCAAGTGAAGGTGTTTTTGTTGCTAAAGAGAATCCCTTGAAAATCATGTAATCTTACTATGAGCAGGGTCATCTCTCCACAGACCTGATGTGTAACTTAGCGTGGTGGTGTCATCTGCTTGTCTTCATGGAGTTGGACAACTTTAATGCCATACTGTGGAACATTCAAACATGGTGGCCTACCCTCACAGCAGGAGCTTATCAGTTTTGTACAGTTAGTTTCAGGACATGCTTTTATCATTAACTTGTTTTAGATCAATAATGTGGTTTAAAATGAACAAAATGTAAAATGGAAGTGTGATGGAAGTGTACTGTACTTTTTTTAGGTGCCTCATTGTAATGTTTTTCTGAACCAATAGGGGGTGTTCATAATTACACAGTACAGTACTTTTAGGATTACCTACACATTGGACTCACCTTTCTCTCTCTCTTCTCTTCATCTCTTCTTGATTTTGTCTCCGTTCTCTTTTTTGTTCTCTCTCTTTGTTTTTCTCTTTAACTCCCTCTCTCTCCCTATTTCCCACTTTTGCTCCCTCTCTCCCTTATTTCTTTCACTCTCCCATCTTTCACTCTACCCCCTTCTCACTCGTTCTCTACCTCTCTCTTCCTCGATTTTTCTTTCCCTGTCTTTTAGTCTCTTTCTCTCTCCGTTGCTCTCCTTCCTCTCTTCCGTTCTCCCTTCTCTCTGTCTCTTCTCTCTCCTTTCTCTTCTCCCTCTTTCTTCTCTCTCCTTTATCTTTCTTTTCTGTTCTCTCTCTCTTTATTCTCCTTTACCTCCCTTTCTTTCCCTTTTCCCCTCTATCGTTCCCACTCTCGCTTTCTTTCTCTCTCTCATCTGTCACTCTGTCTCCCCCCTCTCTCCTCATTCTTCTCTCTCTCTCTTTTCTTTTTCTCTCTTTTCTCTCTTTGTTTTCTGTCTCT
The DNA here is from genome assembly GCF_009829125.3 of Periophthalmus magnuspinnatus. Lineage (NCBI taxonomy): Eukaryota > Metazoa > Chordata > Actinopteri > Gobiiformes > Gobiidae > Periophthalmus > Periophthalmus magnuspinnatus. The sequence continues at coordinate 10,729,276 of NC_047143.1, forward strand.
TTCTCTTAGTCTTTTTTTCTCTCCGTTGCTGTCCCCCTGTGTCTTTCCTCATCTCCCTCTCCCTTTTCTTTCCTTGCTCTTTCTCTGTCTGTCTTTCATCTCTCTCCTGAACTCCCTGTCTCCCTCTTTTCCCTTTATCGCTCCCTCTCTCTCTCTTCTCTTTCACTCTTTCCCTCTCTCCAGCTATTACTCTATCACCTCCCCCGTCTCCTTCTTAAGCAGTCTCCTTACTCTTTCTCTCTCATTTTCTTTCCCTCTCCATCCCCCCCTTCTCCTTCCTCTTGTCTCTCCTTCTTTCCCACTCTCCCTCTCTCTCTATCTGCATCCTTCTGTCTCCCTCTCTCTCTCTCTCTCCATTGTTTGTGTTTTGTTTAGTCTTAACAGAGCATTTGCACGGCTCCATTGTCCCTTCTTATTGAATGCTTCAGAATAAACCAGAGGACAGTGTCGGTAATGGACGCTTATTACAATGTGGTGGCTGAGCTAAATGACAACCCACAGTTTAAAGGTGCTTCTGCTCGTCTCCATCGCTTTGTCTAGAATGTTCCAGAATACAGCATTAAAAAATACAGTTGTCTCTCATTATAACGTGGTTCACCTTGCTGTTTTGCAGATTTTTTAGTGCAATTCTCCATGCTTTTTTTTTTTAGAGCATATGAACGTGCATTGTGTTCTGCGTCCTGATTGGCTAAAGGACTGTAGACCAATGGCAATCAATCTTCTCCGTGCCGTGTCTCCTGTACAGTACAGAATGCGTTTAACTTGCCAAATTTACATAAATGTTCGATCGCTAGCAGTGTGACTCTGAAGTGCTGTATGTTTGCAAGTTTTCTCTGCGACAAAACCTACAATGTCGATGAATCGGTATGCAAAGGCACCTATTTTTTTTTTTTAAATCTATGAACGTTTGAACTTTGAGAGTGTATAAACAAGAGAGAAATGTGAGAAAATGTTAATGCCTGTCTGAGAAAAGTGTATAAAGTGTGTGGTGAGTTGTTTTACAAACTTAAAACATATCTAATGTTTGTAAAAATAATAAAGCTGACTACTTCAGGGATTTCACCTATTGCGGGTTATTTTTAGAATGTAACGAGGGACCACTGTAGACGGTTAACAGAATATTTTTATATAACATTGTAGATGTATTATATGGAGAGGTGACAATGCTCAAAGTAACAATGCATGTTTTTCAAGGTTATTTTGAGCAACAAAGTACCTCTTTAAAGGGCCTATATTATGTAAAATTGACTCCTGTGAGATTGTAGCCATGTTAGAACATTGTTACCTCATCAAAAACATACTCCGAGTTGTGTTTTGTTTCATTTGCGCATGCTTGAATAATCCTGCATTATTATGTCTACATCTCCAAATCTTAAAATCCTCTTTTCCGACTTGTGATGTCATGAAGGGGTACTTTACAAGTTAAAAGCTATCCTTTACATTTTGTTCAGTGGAGATTGGCAATTCCAGAGCTGAAATGATCCAAAACTATTCTAGTGAAGATGTATGGAGATTAAAAATACAGTGGTGCACCACATGACATCACAAGGTGGAAGTGTTTTCTGTTAGGGAGTCAAACTCAGCCTAAATATGCAGGGTGTGTGTGTTAAACATGTGTGAAAAAACAAAAAACAAAACAGAACTCCAGGTATGTCTTTGATGAGGAAACAACATTATAACTTAGATCAGAAAATGGCATAATATGGGCCCTTTTATTCCCTTCTGTGGAACATTCCAGGCAAAGCAATAACATAAAAAAGTTACATAGTGCGCCTTTAAGAGTCCTTAATAATGCACCTTATATTGCACTTTCCAACCTTGAGGTTCACTCACTCATCACATTAATTTAGTAAAGAGGTAAAGTGTCTTCCTAAGGACACAACAACAATAGGCTGCCATTCATATTGTTACAGTCAGAACATTTACTCAAACATATGTAGAGAGTATCTAATCTCTCTCTCACTATGCTGTCATCTCTCTCCTCCCTTTCTCTCTCTTTATTTAATCTCTCTCTTCATCTCTCTTATCTCTTGTTCCTCTCTTTACCTCTATCTCTCCCCTCACATCCCCACCCCCCCTTTTTCTTTGTCCCTCCTCTGTTCTTCTCTCCTCCAACTTTTTCCTGCTTATTTTGATATGCTTTTCCTCATCCCTATTTCACTTTCTCTTGATCCTCTCTCTTCTCCTTACTCGCTCTCCCTTCCATTCCTCCATCTCTCTCGTTCTGTCTCCTCTTTGCCCTCCCTCTTTCCCAGCTCAACCTCTGCTTCTCTCTCTCCTCTCAAATCTCCTACCATCTCTCTCACCATCTCTCTTCTTTCTCTCGCTCTTTTATTGCCTCTGCTTTCTCTTTCTCTCCCCCTCTCCATTTTTCTCATCTCTCTCATTCCCTTTTTTCTTTCTGTCATTTTCTCTCTGTGTTCCATCTATTTCTCTCTCTCTCTCTCTCTCTCTCTCATTCTTTCTTTCACCTGTCTCTCTCTCTCTATTACCCTCTCTCTCCCCACCCCTTTCTCCCCCATTTCTTTTTCGCTCTCCATTTTTTTCTTTCATCTGTCTTTCTTTATATGCCAAACTCACCTCTCCCCCCTTTCTTTCTCTCTCTCTCTGTATTTCACAAGCTCTTTCTTATCTTTCTCCTCCCTTTCTGTCTCTCTCCCCATTTCCGCTCTCTCACCTGTCTCTTTCTATACCACTCTCTTACTCCCAATCCACCCCCCCCTTTTCTCTCTCTATTTCTCTCTCTCTCATCTGTCTCTCTCTATACCACCCTCCCACCCCGTCCTCCCTGTCGCTCACTCTGCTTTTCCACTTTTCTCTCCATTTTTCGTTTACCCTCTCACCTGTCTCTCTCTGTACCATCCTGCCCCCCCCTTTCTTTGTTTCTCTCCATTTTTCTCTATTTCACCTGTTTTTGTCTACATGCCAAACTCACCTCCCTCTCCTTGTTCTTTCTTTATCTCTCTTCCATTTTTCTCTCTCTCACACTCTCACCTATCTCTGCCTACATGCCAAATTTACCTCCCTCTCCCCTTTCTCTCATTTCCATTTCTCTCTATCTCTTTTCTCTCTTTCTCTCTCTCTTTCTCCCATCTCTTTATATCCTCCTTTTTCTTTCATGTTTCTTTATATCGTCTACTGTCTCACTTCTCTCTTTCTCTTTCCCTCAGAATGACAATAAAATGAGATGCAGGTATAAAAGGGCAAAGATGCACACTGGATGCCATGTGTTGCCAAGGTAACAGTCAATGGGTTCCTGTGATGAACAGGGGAGGGGTGGAGGCAGTTACCATGGAGACTGGGGGGCAGCTGTCTGAGTGATGAGCGTGACGTCTGAGCTTATGGAAAAATAAGTTGAGCTGTTTATCATTTTTAGACAATGGCTGAACAAGTTTTGGCATACAAACCTGTCTTTAGAGGCTGCATGTTATTGCTTTACCTGGTGTGTTCCACTGTATGCATAAAACGTATCTATCCCCACTGAGGCAAGTAGATGACACCACCAGGCCATGTTACAGGTTAAATCTGTGGAGAGGTAAGAATACAACCAGCAGGAAGAGGTAGGAAACAACTGCCTGACACTGTCCCAGACAGTTATTTCTGTTATTTTGCAATATCACAGTGACAGAAAGGCCTAAGTGGACGAGACTAAATCTTCAAACTAAAACTCGTTCCTGACTCATGGTTTGACTTAAGGTATAAGCTCTTAAAAATATGACCCTCATTATACCAACACTTCATCTCACTTTTTCACTTTTTTATTTTACAGTGTATCTCCAGTATATTTATAACATACATAGACATATGCACACATTGCTCAGTGTGGATGATGACACATTATCTCTCCCTCTGCCCTGTCCCTGTCCAGGCTCTGATCTCTGTTACACTGATGCCAGGGGCCCACTGCAGCATATGGGCCTCATGCGGGTGGGACAGTCGGGCCCCTGGACTCTAGGCCCCGGGGACATAGGGAGCAGCCGAGCAGAACAGTCACATAAATAACCAGTGCAGCATATGGATGGATCATACACATGCTAATATACACATACATGAGGGACATATGAGGGGCAAAAACTCAGTGAAGAGGCAAGTATAAAGGAGTTGTATAATAAGATGTTTTTTTAGCTTAAAGGTGCACTATGTAACATTTATAATGGTAGGTCTCAATAAGTTGTAATAAAACTAGAAGAATCATCGCCATGGTTACTTACATCGTAACTTAGCAACAGACATCCCGTTCTAGCAGCCATGTTTTGACTGTAAACTAATCAATAGAGCACTATATAGCCTATATTTTAATTTTCTTTGTTAATTTGGCTTTTGTGGATGTCCATGTTCAACCAGGCTAATGTCCACAAAAAAGTTTTAAATTTTGCTAATAAAAATCTTTTTTTTTTTTTTTTTTTTTGTACTTTAGATAAATAATGCCAATTGATGTGTCCATACAGTTTACTGACAGGCTAGCATTCTGTAATTCTGCATTAAATACAGGCTAGTTAAATATTAGGATGATTGCTTGTCATAATAACCACATAGCATAGTAACCAGGCAACCAAGCTCGTAACTTAGGAAACCAAAAGCTTGCCCTGGCAATTTTCTGGCTTTATTCACAAACCATCCCTGCATATTCTTGGTAATTCACTTGGAAAATGTTTTCAGACATCACTCAGTTTTGGCAAATTGCAGGTAACTTCCCAGGTTAGGCTGCATTTGTGAGTGGGGATTTAGTGTGAGTGGGCTCACTTTTCCACACATCTGACCTGTAACGTGGCCTTGTTGCATCTTTTGCTTGTCTACATGGAAATAGATAAGTTCAATGGCATACTGCGGAACCTTCCAGACAAAGCAATAACATCCACCATGGAAGCACATGTCAGATCCTTCTCTAGAAAAAATTACATATTGCACCTTTAAATCTTAAAACATCAATGCCCGATGTTAGCCTATCAAAAATTACACAAAGTTGTATAAACTATTAGAATCACATGCAAGTGATTGAAAAACACATAAGTTTAATAGCAGCTGATGTCTGAAAACATTCTCTGTGGGTGATGCTAACTGAAGGCACTACACTGTCAGTTTTATTTGCTTTATTTTAAGACAATCTGACCAGAAAGAACTGACTCAGTTGGAACTACAATAGGTGAGCTGATTTGTGCTGTTAAACAAAACATTCAACTACAGTCACACGCTAGCTATCATTAGCCAACAGTTTTTCATTTAGTCACTTTAACCTTTTTGTTGAAAGTCAAACACTTAACACCTGTTTTATTCGTTGAGTTTTCAGGCAATCTAAAACTTTTTGACAAATGTGTGCATTGTGTCTCCATGGTAACTTGCTGAACATTATGCAACAGAGATACATGTTGAACACTCCTAGTGTCACTGCAAAATATCAATAGTTCTTTTAAAGCTCATTTGAACCCAATTGACCAACAAATGCATTGAAAGCGCTAGTGCAATCACTCTGCCGGGTTATTTAGCAAATTAAACAATTGAAAATGAGGCCAAGCAGGCATGGAGAATGACTTTTGAGCTTGTTTGTCCCTATACACTAGGCTAGAAAAACGTGCTATTTGAGTAAAAAGCCACTGTGGGACTGCATTTGGAATAAAACAGCAACATAAGGCCAAAGCTCTAGGCCACCAGAGGAACACCCCAGCTCTGCTCGACCGACGAGAGCCGATAGCGGGGATGTTTAGCAGTAACAAGGCCCTGGAGAGTGGTTGGAGAGCAAACAAGAGGTGGGAGAGGGCAGGAGAATGCTTGTATTTTCAGTATCAGATATGGAAATATATAAGGTGTGCTGTGAAAAATGCAAATTGAAGAAAGCAGTGGTATAGATCTAGGTCAGATGTTCAGTGGGGGATAAGCACACTTCAACTGCTGTGAAAAAATTACCACAATATAGCTACGTTTACCTGAGTAACTTTCAAATAACTATTTTACTTGAGTAATGTATTTGATGAAGAGTTTTGGTTAATCATTCTGTTGAAACATTGTACTTATAATAAATTGTTTAACAAAGTTTTTAGGAAGGACATTTGAGCATAGACCAATCTGGCATGACTGAGATGTCACTAACTTATAGACCCATTATTATTGGCTAAAAATAATAAAAATGCAGCAGAACAGAGGGAGAGTTTTTTTTTTTTTTTTTTTTTTTTTTTTTTGTTGTTGTTTTTACAAAGGGATTTACTTTGTACTTCTACTTTAGTAATTTTTTTAGTAACAATTCCCTACTTGAGTGCAAGCTGCTGCTGACTTCTAGGTTTAGCTGTAGACCCGGCAATGCCTTTGCACTTGTCAAAAAGCACTTTAGGGCACGGTTCAAAAGACGGCTCAGGTCTCAAATGCTATGTTACAGCTGTGTGACCACTCTGAGGAGAAACAGTTTGTAAATCAGGTTTGTTTGGCAGTGGATTTTTCAATTTTGTGCATATCTAATGAGGCAGGACTTTGAATGACGGCTCTTACTGGACTGCGTGCCTGCGTGAGGAATGAGTGGGTAGTAAAGGCGGTGAAGGCGGTAACGCGCCCCACCCCTAGTAGGCAGTCTGTAACTCCTCTGCTCTTTTTAGGAATATCCTCTACTGGCGGAACCACCTGCTGTTTTGTTTTATGTTTTGGGTTTTTTTTGTTTTTTTTTTCTTCTAAGATTTCTGCCTATCTTTTAGAACTTATAGTGAAAAGGGCGAAATAATGAGTTGATGTCTGCAATGTATGCAGTCACTCTGATACAGTTTACAGTGATGCCTAATGAGTTTGTCACATTGTGTATGGTCCTTGATATTGTTCACCCATTAACAGTTACGTCATCTGTTCAAATCTCTGAGCCATGAAAATTTGTGACACTGATGACTTGATTTCCCACTCAAGACAATAAGGCTGATTTCAACAGGATAGTTCCATACAACTGATACTATAACAACCCCTGTCAAAAACTGAGCAAAGCGTCATGGTTAATGTAGTCCCTTGTGCTAGTTATTCTGTAAGATGACACCTCCTTTGTTAACCCTGTACTGTGTACTGTTTGCAGATATCCGTGACCGTCGTAAGAAGCCGGTCATGCTGTTTCTCCATGGTGGCTCGTACATGGAGGGCACGGGGAACATGTTTGACGCCAGCGTACTTGCTGCCTACGGCAACGTCATCGTGGTCACTCTCAACTACCGGCTGGGTGTGCTGGGTAAGTGGTCCCACTGCAGCCTCGTTTAAGTGTTTTTATCGATACTTTTCAGCTGCTGTCATCTACATTTCCTTTGGGTTGGTGCTAACTAAGGGCACCACTCTGTCTACAGCTCATTTTATTTAAGTTAGACTTTAAAGTGGAACTAAACTTTAAACTGTTTTCACTACTAAGCTGTGTATATAGTATTTTAAGCAGTTTACTTTTCCTTGTCATTTTTAACAACTTGACAACTAGGTAAATGTGCACCTTTCCGATCAACAGCCGTCACTGTGCTACCTGCAGTGTCCACTGCAATTTCCAGTAAGACTGCCCTGAAGTGTGGTTACCTGTTAGACCATTCACACAGAAAAGATGACTTTCCTGTGGTGATGATCTACATTTATCAGGGAGTCTAAAAACATATGTTGGCTAACATTAGCCAACAGTTTTTTTAGATAGATTTTTGTTTTTGTTTTAAATCAAACACACAAGACCATGAATGACCATAAAAATGTGTTGCTCCTGGCTGTTTCTTACCTTATGCAGTTGAATGCCTTTTCCTAATGTAAATCAGACAGTGCTGTTAAATCCGGCAGGCATCCAAGTACACACCGGCTTCTCACCGGCTTCTCCAGATGTGTTATTTAGATCTGGGAGATTCAAATCAAGACACCTCAATTCCCGGGTTTACATCCATTCGCTTTTCCTGTAGAGCATGGAAATGTAGTGACTCTATACTGACGCACTACCAGAGGTGTGTTAGTGTAGGTATGTAAATGAAGCATTACTTACTTGAAGTGGCACACAGCCCTTCAGACAGGCTGTGCACTGCACTGGTATTGACTGATGCTGATGAATGACATCAATGGACAATCATCGGTTTCTACCATGTTATAACATTGTTTCCTCATCAAAAATATGCCTGAAGAGATGCCATCCATGTATGTTTGAGTATTTTAGCGATCTCTCCTTTCCCTTATTCAAGATTTTGTGCAATGCTCTAACCACAAGCCTACGTCATCCACGCTCTACATATGATCTACATATGTTATGCGTTAGCAGTTAATACTCTATAGAAGTAAAATACCCCCTCTTTAAACAGTTTGGTAGCACAGGGCAGCACTGCAGCAACTGTGAAATTAAAGTATAGGTATTTCCACTAAAATTATTTTAATAGATACACCCTCTATATCCCAATGGTAACATTCGCTTGGATTACACCATAGCTGCAAGTATGATGTATGTTTGTGCACACACTTCAATGGCTGGAGCCTGAAGCATAGAAAAGCCATTGTTCTAGTGTTCAGGATTCCCTGGTGTATTTATTCATATGTTCTCTGTCTCATGAGGTGGTGTACATTTGTTGTTAGCACCATCTGAATGTGATCATTATTAACATTAGCCCCATGGCTGTTGGAGACCAGTGCTGTGTGGATACATGCCATTCAGTGCTAAACTTAACATATAGGGAGACTGAATAGGAATCTCTAGGTCACAGGTTCTGTTTGTAACTCTTGTGTGTGTCATTCACACAGCTGTTATGGTTGAACATGTGTGAAGTGTTCTCAAATGCCACCCACAGTCCTGTCTCCCTCCTCAGCTTGAATGCTAGGTTTACACTTAATGTCAGTTGGGTGTTGTTCGAAGACTCACATGAGTCCCATGAGACTTACAAAGTGAATGAAACCAAAGCATTCTTTTACACTGACCTGTGGTTTAAATCTGCTAGTGGGTTATTGTGTCTGTGGCATAAACTAGTTTCAGTATTATCATTTATTGTCAATATTTGCTTCAGCTATTCACTTCAAACTTTGCTATCGTGACAGACCTACTCTGCCAAAGAATCCATCAGGACCCTGCAGCATTGGTCAAATACACATTGGTCAGCATTTATTTATCTTTATTTATACAGAGAGAGCCCAATGATATCACTCAGACTCTCCTTTTCATGGGTGCCCTGCTCTAATATAGAAAGATACAAACAAAAATTAACAAAACAAATAAGTACGTATATCCATTTAAAACATTAAAAACAGATACAGGTGTGATTATAAATGTTTATCACCAGATTATTAAAGTGCATTTGTAGCACCAAACTATCTAGTTTTGCTTATCCTTGAAGTATATTCCATTTTTTGGAAATGAAATTACCAAAAGCTTTTATTCCCATCTCAGTTCTAGTGCGGCTGGTTCTTAGACTTATACAATCATGTGCTCTTGTGTGCTAAGTTCCTGTATCAATGTTCAACAAGCAAGTGAGATATGGAGGCAGTCTATCATGTAGTCCCTTATGAATACATTTTATACAGTGTTGTTCTTTTCTCACAGATAGCGATGGCCAACCTACTTTTTCAAAGAGCATACTGTGATAGGTTTTAAATTCATCACCTGTTATGAAACAAAGGGGTGAGTGCAAGAGTGTTTCTAAAGGTTTCAAAGTAGAGGCTGAAGTCTGCATGTATATTATATCTCCATAATCAACAATATTTCTTTCTGCAATAAAATGGTCATTTTGATTTTAGATGGTTTCGTAATTCAGAGATATGTATTTTAAAGGATACATTTTCGTCAAGCCAAAGATATTTATGGGTGGTGACTCTTTCAATCAATGTACCATTTAGTGTATAAAGATTTGTAGCTTTCATGTCATTTATTTATTTATTTATTTATTTTTTGGAAGAAAAATCATATACTATATACCAAATTTTATTTGGGCATATATTTATATGCAGCATTATCTGCATAGAAATATATGAGGCTTTCTCATAAAGTGCAACCAAATGGAATTAATAAATACATTAACATTGGTCAGACACAGTGCATTACACACTACTTGTACACACTTGTTTTTAATATTTATATGAAGTTGAAGGTAAATTTGTTGGAAACCAGATTTTTTTTAAGTGGTGACTTTTTATTGTATTTCATTACTACCATAATGTAATTGTTATGTTATGTGTTTTAGCATATGCACTTCTGCCTAGGATCTGCAGATGGAAAGTAGCAGAAGTTACATCTGGTACATCTATTCTTTTGTAAAATTAAACATATTACACTTTTTATCTTATCTATGTTATACTGTTGTTTCCTCATCAAAAACATACCTGAAGTTTTGTTTCATTCACATTTTTTAACACATAAACCCTGCAGCTGAGTTCTCCTCTCCAACAGAAAATACTCTGTTCTACTTTGTGTATGGTAATGTAGGAAGTGCTTTGAAACTCCATACACCTTCACTAGAATCATTTTGATAATTTCAGCTCTAGAATATCCAATCTCTACTAAACAAAAGGTAAAAGGTAGCTATTAACTTGAAAACTTTCACTACATGACATCACAAGGTGGAACGGAGCATTTAGGGCTTTGGAGATGTAGACAGCTTAATAAACATGTGTGAATGAAACAACACACAACTCCAGGTATGTGTTTAAAGATGTAACAGTATAATAACATGGCTTTAAGCTCACAAGAGTCAGTTTTGCATAATATAGGACTTTTAATTAACTTGTACATGGTCCCTGACAAACAAGGAATAAACAAAAAAAGTAAACACAGCATTGTGTAGTCTGCAAGAAACTATATATCTATTTCCCTATCTCTCTTCCTCCTCATCCTCTCCTCATCTTCCTCTCAGCTTTCACCGCTTAACTTTTATTCCACTCTCCTTCCCTTTGCGTTTCTTCTTCTCTTCTATCCTTCTCTCTCTTTTCCCTATCTGTCCTCCTCTACTCTTTTGCAGTGCTCTTCCAAAATACAGTCTTTCTCAATCAGGTTAAAAATGAAATGTGAGAAATCTTTAACACTTTGATGGATAACATTTTCTTTATACTTAAATGTTGATTTTTATAGTCCTTACTCAAAAATTCATCACAACCGCACGCTAACTGCTTTCAATCAGACCTAGACCATAATAAGACCCATGGCATTCTGGTTAGAGCTAGAGTATGGATAATCAAAAAGCACTGTAGCTAATTGAAATATGCCTTGTAAGATCTGTACTGACAGGAATGCACAAATGTATGCTTGGAAACATTTTTACAGGGTACGGTTTAAAATTGTAATAAAATTGTGTGCAAATTAAACCTCAATTTAACTAGCTTGGGAGAAAGAATAATGCAGTTCGAATCGGGTCTGATTCAATAACTACGCTAGGGCCATTTGTGTGGTTTTGGTGGACCATATACCAGGTGTTGTTTTAAGCAGTGGGGCAACAGCCTTTTTTGTTGATACTCACCACTCATCATTCTTGCACATTTTTTTTGGTAATTGGCAACTTTTCTCTGACACTTTTTGAGTCAAACACAACAGACAGCCATAGCAATGCATGACGAATCCTCTGCTACACTGCCTGGCCAAAAGAAAATCACCACCTGGATTCAACCAAGCAAATAGGTACGAGCCTCCAGTTGATCAGGTCTAGGTTCAGCAACAGTCTGTGCTCAAAGAATGAGGTCAGCTGACACCTGAATATACTGAATGACCAGGTTATTCCATCAATGGATTTTTTTCTTCCCTGATGGCACGGGCATATTCCAAAATGACAATGCCAGGATTCATCGGGCTCAAATTGTGAAAGAGTGGTTTTCCGGAGCACAACACATCATGTTCACACATGGATTGTCCACCACAGAGTCCAGACCTTAACCCCACTGAGAGTCTTTGGGATGTGCTGGAGAAGGCTTTGCGCAGCAGTCAGTCAACATCTTGGTGAAAAATTAATGCAACATTGGATGGAAATAAATCTTGTGACATTGCAGAAGCTTATCGAAACAATGTCACAGCGAATACATGTCGGAATCAAAGCTAAAGGCGGTCCAATGAAATATTAGAGTGTGTGACCTTTTTCTAGTATTGCTACAGCACAATTAAAGGGCCTGTGCCTGATTTCAAACCAGGAATGAGGAACATGTCTTGGTTTGAGTTTTTAGCTCCACCCTCTTAGTCCTTGCTGCAGCTATGATAGATCACAACTGAAACAACTGTCTGAAGACAGTGTCAAGCAGTTATTTCCTTATATTTCTCCAGTCTCCAGCTCAGTAGCAGCTTTTTGGCACTGTTGAAAATGCACCATGACGGAGAATCAAGTGTCTGGGATAGTGTCAAGCAGTGCGTTCTCATGATTCTTTGTAACAATGCCTCTGATTGGGTGAAAAAAAGGGTGACCTTGTCAGTAGCTGCTGTAGAGTTATTACTCAAGAAAAAGCAATGTCAAAAGAACAGGGTACATTTTACTGTCTCAAGCTATTTGTTTTTTTGCAGCTTAGCCCATACAATTCATTATATACAGAGCATTTGTTTTGAGAAAAATAAATTAAAATCAGGTACACGGCCTTTGACTTGTACTTTATAGGCCTACTGATTGCAGTTAAGTTACCTAAAACTTGTTATTAAAAGGGACTTTATGTAACGTTTGTGATATTTTACCAAGTTATCATGATGTTCCCTTGCTATTAGTTCACTCAAACCTGTATTTTAATGCAGGCTTGAGTAACCCTGTTTTGTCCTGCATATTTCTGTTTTCAGCTACCCTTATCTCCACCCACTTCACTGTGCTTGTTGTAATTATTCCAAAAAATTTGACTCTGCGTCATATGGGTATAGTTTAAAAAAGTGACATGGCCATTTTTCAACAAGAAAAACACATAATGGGACACTCTCTACATGGTATAGTGAAATTGCACTATAGAGATGCAGGCCTGTGAATTTACATTGACCAAAATGTAAAATAATGATCTGCATATAGTTTACTACTATACTAACTAAGTTCTCAGAAAAACCAAAACATGTTTTCTTTAATACATATAGCATTTTATCTTTGTTTCAAAGATAAGATGCTAATACAATTAATTAATGCTAAACAAATGTATTGTATTTGTTTATAAGTATTGATGATATAGGGATAATAAATTACTGAACTACAATAAGAGTGGTAAAATTCGCTTTTACACCAGCTGTTTAAAAGCTAGCTGTTCTTTCCCCTCAGAGACAGCAGAGAGAGACAGCAGATGCTTTATATACCAAAAATACATATCTAACCATTTACATATCTAAATACATATCTAACCAATACACATCCCAACAGGGATGTACAACGATGTTTAATGAGATACAATTTTACTTTGTTCTTTAAATGTAATGCTAAGAGTTGAAAAAGCTGATTTTAACCCGAGCATGACTACTACAGATAAGCTTGATTCATTGTGTGATTTTTTTGTACCCCTCTTTTTTATATTTGTATTTGTTTATTTAATAATTAATTTTATTTTTATTTTTAATTATTATCTATCATGGGTGCCAGTGCAGTTGTAAAGTGTTCAACAGTCTAGTCCAAAACTCCAGCTTGTGCCTATATTTAACCGTCCCATTCGTTCACAATGGGGCCTGATTTTGGAGAGCTCCGCGTGATGACCAGATGGTGTTGAGGTGGTCAGGAGTATCTGGGCTGCATGCCGAGAGATGGACCCCAAAAACATGCCAAAAACGTGCTGGCCGTGCTTCCACATCTCACCACGGGGAGGCACTGTAAGCATCAGCCTCCTGTGGTGTGGAGGAGAGGGCACATTTATCATTTTGACACAAGTGCAACATGTGAAGACAAAAGAATATCCTGTACAGTGAATATAGTGTTAAGTCAGGCTGTTCATTGCATTTTAGGAGCTACTAGGTAAAAAGAAATCTATTTAAAGTTGTGTCCACGTTCAACAATTTGATGATGTCATAATCTCAGGTGGTGGGTTTGGGACTATATAATTCTATGGGAGATTTACTGTTTTTGAAAGAAATATCCAAACTTATGATCCACAAATGTTGAACCTTATCATAATTTGTTTGGGACTGGCTCTACAAGCTTGTCATATTATTCTTGTGTCTTTCAACTGACAACAGTCACGTCTTTGGGATTCATTATGGCACCACTTATGTAAACTATTGTGAAAAAAATAATTTCACTTTCATTTTATTTATTTATTTATTTTGTGAATCTGCTTGTCTTGTAGATCAGAGCAATGACATCCCAAATACAGGAAAATAAAGATTACTAAAACACGCATGAATGACTCTAAATACACCTTTGAGAGGGTAAATGAGAAGGAAAAACAATTATAACATGGTTAAAAGCTCTGAAAAGTCAATTTTCTGCAATTGGGACTCAAATTTAATTAGTTGTGCTTGAAATACACATAATCCAGGTGGAAACGTCTTAAACGAGGGAAAAAGTTGTATTTTTCACACACACCTTTTTATAGGTTTGCCCGGAATATTCCACAGTATGAAATTAAATGTATAATTTCATGCAGGGATGGGACGAGACAAAACTTTCCTGAGACGAAACAAGATGCTATCAGGTCTGGCCCAGCCTATAAGCAGACTAAGCAGCTGTTTAGCAGTAAGTTTGACTAGAAATAGGGCTCAGTTGTTTACAGCTGCCTAAATATCCCTATAAATTGAATACATATGTTTTTTTATTTACCACAATATCTGCTGCTGCCTACATTTGTTTTTGAGCAGGGCATACGTGTGAGCAGCTATGTGTTTGCATCGATGCAAGAGACCTTCCCCAGAGATGCACCGAGGCAGTTGAGGTACATTTGAATGGCTGTTTCATAAATTAGATTAAAACTTAGTGGTACATCCACTGCTGAGGGCCCCAAAGTCAAATTTTGATTAGGACCCCCTGAAACCCCTGAAACCTGGATCCACGAGAACAAGATGAGATTCTATACTTTGAACTACGTTATGGATGAAGAAGGCCTCTCTCTACCCCTCTCCTCTTCTCTCAGTTTTTTTCTCTCCCTCTCTGCCTCTCTCCCTCTCTGCCCCCCACCCCTCACTCCTCAACCTCTCTCTCTACCCCCAGTAAATTTACATGTTTATGGAAATGCGTCTCTCCTCGCTCATAGTACTAGGGAGAGGAGCAGAGGAGCGATACACTCTCTAGTGCTTCACTCGTACAGTTAAATATGGAACAGAGCTTTGGGATGGAGCTCTTGACCTTGCCGTCTGCCTGAGGGACCAGCGTTCTGGAGCAGAAACCTTTGGGTTGGATTCTAGGAGCTCATTTACACAGAAAAACATAGTAGATATAATGAGGAATGAGTGGTGTAAATTACATGTTTAGCAAAGTGCATTTTATTGCTAAGGTTTTGACAAATTTCTAAATATATTGACTATTGAATATATTAACTGAACTAAACCAAGTCTGCCTCAAACAAGGTAGTATAATTAGGAGATGTTGGCGAGATTAGTTCAGTTGGTAGACAGCTCGTCTTCTAATCCGAAGGTTGGTGGTTTGAATCTCATTCTCGACATAAACGTCATTGGTTGTGTGGTCAGATCCACAGACCTACAGGTTGGTGGTGCAATTCCATCCTCTATTGATGAATGTTCTTGTGTCCTCGAGTAAGACACTTAACCCAACTTGGCCACAATGTCTGTGTGCACTGATGTATGAATGAGTGAGTGGTTCCTTGATCTAAAGTGCTTTGAGTCCCTAGAAAGTGGCAAAGCCCAATATAAAACTAGCTACAAGGAAAAGATTACTACCACTTAACCAGAGCTAAACCAGTACTATAAGGTGTAAAACATGTCTAATATGGCCACTACAGGCTCTTGTAGTCTGATCACTACTGACCCCTCATATCCCATGAGATCTACACTAACCCAGAACTAAAGCAGCTCTGACTCAGGACTAAAACAGGAGCAAATCTTAGCTAAAATGTTACAATAGTGCTATTAAAAATGTTTACAAGCTGCCATCCATTTCACTGTTTATGTGTTTTTGTACTGGAGCAGATATGATTTATGCTCTAGTATAATTTGACATTTTTCACCCTTTTAGTTGCCAAAAACACTTTGCATGGTACATATAAAACGCACAACCCCTCCCTCGTAAAATTCTATAGACATAAACCTTATATTTTCCCATTTCGTTTTATACTAAAGGTCCTATATTTTGTACTACTGAAGCTTTTGAAACTATTTTGGACACTTAGGTATTTCTGTGTCAGATTTTGCACAGTATAATATCGTATATAAAAAATTATCAAAGTGTTTATTATTATTTCTGACAATAGAAAATGCCACAGTTGCCACCATAGATCTGTTTTTAATAACAATATTACATTTAAAAAGTGGGTGTTAGCTTGCTATGCTAATGACCAATGGGAAAAAAGACACTGGCTGTGTCCCAAATGTCCACACTGCTTAGGGCACTATTTAGGGGTCACTCAATTTTTAGTGCTGTCCGAATATCCAGTGAGTGGAAAAAATTGTGCACTTAAAATTTCCCACAATGCACTTTGAAAAGTAGTGTCCATCGATGGTCTCTAGACAGGTCTGGACACAGTACAAGGGTGACCAGATGTCCCTATTTACTTGGGACTGTCCCAGTTTTGAGCTTTTTGTACTATGTCCTAGCAGATTTATTCAAAACTATTGATTTGTCCCAATCTTATACATGACTTGCCACAGGTGTCCCTATTTGATACCCACTAACAGTAAAGAGAGGGGCATACAATGTCATTTGTTTAGCCAAAATACAGAAAAAAGTAGTTGGAAATGACCTGAACACAAAGAAAATGTTCACTGACCAAAGTCTCTCAGATTATACTGGCTCATAAGTAAGTTGTGAATAAATCAAGAATCGACAACAGTTTTTGTTAATTATACACTCGTTTCGCAATTTTATTTTTACCAACCATCCCAAACTGGGGGTGTCCCAGTTTTTGATTTTGAAAATCTGGGTTTACACAACATGGCTGAATGGAAGCAGATAAAAGCTTTATTTTAATGCACTGTTGGTCTGTGATTATGAATAAAACACAATTAAATAAATCGTTGCTGTGTAAAGTCGCTATCGTTATGCACTTACCTTTGCTCAAGCTGTTAAAAGATTGATCATTTATACATCTCAGACAAAAAGCAAATACTTGAATGGTTATTATTAGTCCATAAATACTTGTGTGTCACATGACCTGAATGTGGTGAGCCGAGTGTCTGAATCACTCTGTGACTGAGTGCAGTATAGTCCGCTAAAGGGTGCAGGACTATGTATGGAGTGGTTAGGGGATAGGGTGGACATTTGGACACAGACACTGTATTTCATTTCTTCTTCTAGCCATAATTTATTTAGTTTATATAGTTTCTGTTTGTGTAAAATTTGCACTAAAAGTTGAGTTATGACATGGGTTATGCTAGTTTATGTTGCTCATGTCAACAATCCCCCGCACCAGTGGAGGCACATGTGCTCCTAATGGCTGCGGATACATCATGATTAGCTTCTCTGACAGGCTAATGTCATGTGACCACAGCTGCAAGGCCTGCTGGGAGCTGCAGTGCTCCTATAGTGTTTTCTCCACTTGAGTATGGAAGGTTTAGACACATTGTGCCTCATGGATTATGATATTTTAATATGGTATGACACCTTGGCACTACTGTTCCTGTTTCATTTTTTGACAGCTCTGCACTACTTTTTTGTAACTTATACTTGTAATATATACATAGAAAAAATATTTTCAAGGAATGCTTGGATCAGGTACTTGATGGTCTCTGTCAGCAAGATTCAGTAATATATAAAAATAGATTTGAGGTGCACTATGTAACTCGATAGTCTCCATGGAGATGTTATTGTTTTGCTGGCATGTTCCAGTATGACATTTAACTTATCTATCTTGCAGTAGTCTATTATAGGTGTTGCTATTGCTGAAAAAAACACACTGAAAAACATTTGCCTCTCCACAGACCTGATGGTGTCACTTGCTGTCTCCCTGTAGATAGATATGTTAAATGCTATACTGTGGAATATTCTATGTAAAGCAATATCATCTCCATAGAGTTAAACAAAATAAAAAAGTGACATTGCATCTTTAAGTAAAGGTTGGTCTCATTAAAACCTCCCTTCATCTCCCTATCTCCTTTCCTACTTTTTTCATAATTATAAATCTTACTCTCCTCTAATTTTTCTCTCTCATCTAGGGATGGGAGTATTGATATTGAAGTATCAGTATATCTGACTCACTGCATAAGTGGGCATCAACTGTTATGCAACTATCAATATTAACCGACACTTATCTTCATTTATACAGGGAGCCCCAATTAGGCCTTTCAGACTCTCCTTTTCATGGGCACCCTGTTAAAATACAGAAAAACAAACAAAAGAGCAAAAAAAACAAACAAGTACATTGGTCAATTTAAAACATTAAAAACAGGAGCAGGTGGGATTATAAATGTTTATCACTATATTATTAAAAATGCATTAGCGGCACCAATGTATCCAGTTTTGCATGTCCTTGAAGCATATTATGTTTTTAGGAAGCATCATGAGATCTTGTATTAAAAGTTCCTGCATCAAAGTTCTACAAGCAAGTGAGATATTGAGGCAGTCTATCATTGTAGTCCCTTAAAAATATATTTTATACAGTGTTGTTCTTCTCACAGATAGCGATGGCCAACCTACTTTTTCAAAGAGCATACTGTGATGGGTTTTAAATTCATCACCTGTTATGAAATGAAGGGCTGAGTGCAAGAGTGTTTCTAAAGGTTTCAAAGTAGAGGCTGAAGTCTGCATGTACATTATATCTCCATAATCCAGTACACTAAGAAAGGTAGCTTGAACTATTTCTTTTCTGTAATTCAATGTAATACAAGATTTGTTTCTGCTAAACACTTTCATATATCCCTTTCCTTTTTTCCCCTTTCTCTCTTCCTCTCTTATCATCTATTCTCCCATTCTGCCTTTCTTTACCATAAT
This sequence comes from Periophthalmus magnuspinnatus, assembly GCF_009829125.3. Taxonomy (NCBI): domain Eukaryota; kingdom Metazoa; phylum Chordata; class Actinopteri; order Gobiiformes; family Gobiidae; genus Periophthalmus; species Periophthalmus magnuspinnatus. The sequence continues at coordinate 10,748,193 of NC_047143.1, forward strand.
TATAATCTCTATTTGCTCTCATTTTCTTATCTCTCTTCTCCTCTTCTCCTTTTCTCCCTCCTGTTTCTCCCCTCTCCTGTTCCTCTCTCCTTTCCAACTTTTTTCATAATTATCAGTCTCTCTTTTTTCTTTTCTCACATCTTCCCCTCTTCTCTGACCCTCTCTCTCCCTTTCTCTCTTTTCTTTCTCTGTTTTCTCCACTCCTCTTTTCCCTCCCCTCCCTCTTTTATTTTTTTCATAATTATAAATCTCTCTTCTCTTTTCCTCTCTCCTCTCTTTCTGTTTCTACCTAGGTCTCTCTAATCTTCTCCATTTTCTTCCTCCCTGTCCTTTTCTACCTTTTCATAATTATACATTTCTTAATCTCATATACCCCCTTACCCCTCCTCCCACCCCTCCCGCCTCACCGCTTCTACACTTACCCATCTTGTAGCACCTGGGCCTTGCTGGACGTGTGTGTGTGTGTATGTGGCGCCACTCGGCCATGAAAATGAGCCCTAATAAAAAATCATTTGCATGATTGGGCTGAGCGGGACGCAACGGAGGTCAAGGACAGGGCTGTCTGGCGTGTCAGCCGTGTTGGCAGGGGCAGTGATGATTGACACGAAGGGACCATTGCAACGGTTGATGAGTGACTTCAACTTGAATATTCTGGAAAAATGGAGTGAGAGAGATCAGTAAGTACAGAGCACAGTGGGGGGTATTGCACTGTAAAATCTTTTCTTCGTGTTAGTGCAGAATGTGGGCTTCTAATAAGTTGCGTTCACTTGACATCATAACATTCTATTGATACATTGCAGGGACATCATGCCGGGGGTGTTCTGCATGTATCTCTATGCCAGAATATTCAACAATTGACATGGTGATACAATGCACACAATAGCAAACAGTCAGATAAGTCTAAACAAGCATTCATGGTCATGTTTAGGTGTTTGATTTTCAACAAAAAGGTTAGAATGGCTAACTGAAAAACTGCATGACTTGTTTAACTGCACAAATCAGCTCACCTAGCTCACATTAGTTCTTTGTGGTCAGATTGTGTTAAAATACATTTCAGATTAAAGTCTAATTTGAGTAACAGAGCTTCAGACAGAGCAGTGCCTCAGTTATCATCACATCCCCAAGAAATGTTGATGACACCAGCTAAAGATCGACCAATATGTTTTTTTCATGGCGTACAGTGATACAGCTTGTTTAGAATCCTCAGCAGCTGAAGACCGATAAGCTCTGCCGATATTTTTGGGCCAATATGTGAGGCCGATTTCAATAATTTTCCTTAAACGATGTAATTTAAAAGTACTACAAACTCACACACAGCCCTTTCAGAAAGCTGTGTAATCATATTTTGTGCCGCAATCTCTTTGCATTAAACTGTTTAAATAAAGCATTATGTATATTTTTTAAGCAGCTGGTTGGCCACAGCTAAATATCGGCCTTGGCTGGAGATTTTAGGCAGATATGCTAAAAACTGCAAATATCAGCCAACCGGGAACTGGTCTATCTTTAGTCTATGGTAAAATTTACTGTTTGACTGTCAAATTGCAGATTTATTGACCGGGTGTATGGTTAATATCTCTGTAATTACTGGGCCTATCCACATGAAACAAAAACTGACACAAAGTTCAATCTTTTTCCTGTCAGCACAAATAAACAAATGTGAGTTTTTCCACAATAGCTTCAGAAACTGGTGTCATACAATACAAAATCCTGTGTTGAGTAATGCCATTTAACATATTCAGACCTCTACACCACCCGTACATCTGTGCCCGTTAAATGACTTGCAGCTCAAATTGACATTGGCTGTACTCAATCACATTCATATGTATGCGTTTACAAGCCCCATCCCCTACCCTTATGCTCAGATGCAGTTGCTAGCCACACCACCTGCAGCACTAATTGAAATGCTAACATTTTCCTCCGTGCTCCTACGTAAAAGCCGCTATATGGACTAAATTGCATACCTGCTGGAATATTTCATGAATATGCATAACGCTTGATCTGAGTTAGCGCACCTGTTCTAGAAGCTAACGGTGTAGCATCTGTTTAAGACTCTGCTAATTAAGTCATTAGGAGGCCAGTCCCAAGGTAGACACCACAAGAACCAATCACAGAGTTCCAATGTATGGTTCTATTCGTAAATGTCTGTTCTGCCAAATGCTAAACTGTAATATCTACTTTGCACATAGTTAAAACTTTTATTAAGTAACTTTTACTATTATCTTACTTTTAGAGATTTTGACTTTTTTTTTTTTGTTGGTAAAATCGGATAGTCTTAAAAACGTGAAAAACAGAACTTCTTCATTTTAACTTCGTTCAACTGGTCCTCACTTTCCTAATGCATGTTAGCATCTTAATTTTTCACCGCTGTTTTTCAATGCTAACAACAACTAGCATAGAATATAATGTACTTTGTGATGGGGAAAAATCAGGTACAACCACTTGAGGGTAATTCTCATTGTATTTTTCTGTCCTATTTATCGTTCAATATGTACAAAATGGCAAACAACGAAGTTAAATCTGTCAACTGGACAAATCTTTGTAGGAGTGAAGATGTTTCGCTGCTCATCCAAGCCGCTTCTTCAGTTCTGGTCAGAATGCTGGTTGCCACTGCCTCTAAATCTATCTGAGGGGAGGGGCTAACTACCCTGAAACTGTAAACAGCTATTGTCTCCAGTTTCAGATGAAACTACCCTATTCAGCCCTTAACGACCCTGCTATTGTTCTCATTATTCTAGGTCTGAGGATGGAGTTGTAGATGGGGGAGAGATTATGTCTCAGGCCCCCATTTCTGTTTAAGGAAGGATTCTCTTTCCTAACAAAAATAGCTTCTTTAACTCCTCTCTCAGAGGAGGAGGAAAGGAAAGCTCTCACTGCTCTAGAAAAGGACCACAGCATCAACATTTTGCCAGCTGACAAAGGGAGATGCACCGTGATCCTGAACACAGCTGATTACGAGGCTAAAGTGAACAGCCTCCTCAATGACACCACCACCTATGAACTGCTGAAACGAGACCCTACCAGTGGTTACAAGAAGAAAATCATTGACTGCTTACAGAAGCTGGAGAATTAGGAAACCATTGATAGACAGCTGTATTACAGACTCTATCCTGGTGATTCCATTCCTTGTATGTATGGCCTCCCTAAGATTCACAAAGAAGGAGTACCTCTCAGACCCATTGTATGTGGTGTGGATTCTATCACATACAATGTGGCCAAACATCTGAAGACCATCCTGGCTCCTCTGGTGGGCAACACGGAGCACCATGTTGAGAACACAGCAGAATTTGTGAGCAAAATCAAGCATCTTCAATTTACACATACGGACCAATACCTGCTGTTTGATTCACACCATCCACTGCAGCACAAACTCGGAGTGATCCGGACACTACAATACAGAGCTCAAGTAGTGCCTACAAACACAGAGGGAAGAGCGAAGGAGGAACAACATGTGGAGAAAGCCCTCTCTGCTTGTGCATATCCTAAATGGGCCTTAAATAAATCGAAGAGAGCTAAAAAACAGGACAACAGGGAATATGAACCTAGAATGAGAGGTGTTACTGTTCCTTACACTGCAGGTGTGTCTGAAAAACTTCAGAGAATCTTCAGACAGTATGAGATTCCTGTCTTTTTCAAACCCACAAACACTTTAAGGCAAAAATTGGTTCACCCTAAGGACAAAATCCCGAGCCATAAACAAAGTAATGTAGTCTACTCCATTCAGTGTAGTGAAGAGTGCAGTAGAGCGTTACACTGGAGAAACTAAACAGCTACTCCATAAGAGGATGTAGCAACACCGGCGGGAGAGTTCCTCTGGACCCCAGTCCGCCGTGCATCTCCATCTCAAAGCCACTAACCACTTTGAAGATAGTGAAGTTAAGATCTTAGCCAGAGAAAATAAATGGTTTAAGAGAGGAGTTAAAGAAGCTATTTTTGTTAGGAAAGAAAATCCTTCTTAAAACAGAAATGGGGGCCTGAGACATAATCTCTCCCCCCCAACTCCATCCTCAGACCCAGAACAATGAGAACAATAGCAGGGTCGATAAGGGCTGAATAGGGTAGTTTCAGCTGAAACTGGAGACAATAGCTGTTTACAGTTTCAGGGTAGTTAACCCCTCCCCTCAGATAGACTTAAAGGCAGTGGCCACCAGCATTCTGACCAGAACTGAAGAAGCGGCTTGGATGAGCAGCGAAACATCTTCACTCCTACAAAGAATTGTCCAGTTGACAGATTTAACTTTGTTGTTTGCTATCGATCAGACCTGGTCTACACAGATATGTACAAAATGTTTAATACTTAAATAAGGCAAATAAAATAACACGAAATTGCTGTGTTGCAATCGCTAACAGCAACAGAAGAAGATGACAATGACTAAAAATACATTGAAAAGCATGCATTCTTACTGCACAGACAATTGACAGACCCTCCACCTGAACAGTTACATAGTGCACCTTTAAAATCAAGGCTTTTCACATTCATAGATATTCTTTTCTTCTTTCCCCTCTCTCTCCTCTGACTCTCCAGGGACCCAAACAATAGTCATTTGATGGTAATGATGCTTTATTCCCTCCATAGACAGTGAAGTGTACCCACCGTCTTGTTACTATTTCAGTGCTCATTTCTGGAGCTTTCGACATGTCAGCTGGCTCCTCTCACCACAACATGCTCCGATGTGAATCGGCTTTGTAGAGAACTGTTGGTGCAGCCATTTTCCGCAACACTCTGGAACATTTCAAAACACTGCGACTCAACAGAAGAGCACAAAACCAGGCAATTACCGGTACAAAAAGCAAATGTTCAAATAGTTGGTTTGAATAGTTGGTTGAGTAGTTGGATGAATCAAAGTTCTGTACAAATATAGTGTACTGTAGTGTTTTAATAGGGCTAGTAAAAATACTAAAATCCGATCAGGTTCATTATAACCTGGCCCATGTCAGATTGATGTATGTGTCAGACTGAATTGAGTTCTATACATTATCAATCTGGGATGGTTCTCATTGAAAGCGATCAGAAAACCCAAAACATCATGATGATATTTAAATATGATTGGCCAAGGTGTCACAACAGTGGGACAAGAAAAAAAAAATCCAACTTTTGTTACATCTAGTTGAGAGGAAAGCACAGACATCTTCTCTGTCCACAAATGCACAAAGCTCTTACCTTTTGCACATTTTTCATCCATCCATCCATCTTGCTGTATATTAGGACTTCTGATATGATTATGATCTGCTCATAAGGATCTAAGAATCTTTAAACTGTATAAAGAACTATGGGCTAAGGGAGTGTGATGTCACTCATAGCTTTCCGCTCCAGCCAAATGAAGCCAATCAAGGCTAGCAGTTTTAGAGGCTAATCCTGAGCCAAAATCCATATTTGGAATTCCACCCACAAGCATCATAGCAACCAAAGAACCAATCCAAAGCAAGGCTGAAGGAAAGCATGCTTGCCGCTAATGAAACTACTGCATATCACATCAGATTTGTGAAGTTGTAGTGTATTGTTTTGTATATTGCTTTGGTATATTTATGGAAAGTTTTTTGTGGGAGCCTGGATGACATAGGCTTGTGGGCTGAGCAATGGGCAGAATCTTATAGCTAATCATAAGGAGGGATCAAACAGGTCCCAGGAGAGATTGCTCGATTACTCAAGCATGCATGGATGACATCTAAAACCTCTTCAGGCACCTTTTTTAAGAGGGAACATTATAATATGGAAGAAAAAAAAAATTCCAAGTCAATTTTGTATAATACCCTCTCTTTAAATTATAAATTATGGTAATAAACCACCAAACTTTCAACTATCTATTTTATTAATAAAAACATTAACGATTTATCCACTCATCCTGCAGTGATTAGACACCTCATGCTCAAGAGGTCCTCCTGGCTGTATCAGGATGCATCAAAACATACTTGACATTATGAAATCCACACTTTTAGGATAACATATCATGCTAATCTGTTTGAAGACTACCACAGGATGTCTGGAGGTCCACTTTATAAATTATTACGTGTTAAAGGCGCCACACCTGATTTTTACTGTCTTAAAAACATGGAAAACCAAAGTAGTTAATTTTAAACAGTTTGCAGTATTCCAAAGTTATTCCTCACGTACCTTATGCATCCAAGTATCCTAATTATTCACCACAATGGATTTATAAATACTTCACAACTTTCAGAGGCCAGACCAGAGTTTTGCCATCACAGTACTGCTAACCACAACCAGTATGCTAACCATGCACTTGCTGATTGCCAGACAATAAAACGCTATCCAATTAGGATACAAAGACAAGATGCCCATGTCTGAGGTGACAATCTTCAGGTTTTTGGGCAAATTATATGAGTCATTGTTTTATTTGGTCAAGACGTTATTGCTCTGATCCAGAGATGTCAAACAGATTTGCACTGAGGGCCACATCAGAAAATGGTCACTCTCAAAGGGCTACATGTAAAATAAATGCAACTACTTTTTTAACTTGTTCATTAAGTGTCTCTGTATTTATTTCTTATTTGAGTTGCAAATACTGCATATACATTTCCATAGATGTAAAAATATGGCTGTATAACTGTATCTCGTGATAAGCTGACATTTTAAGACAATCAAACCTTTTAATTTATCTTGTTGTGGGCCACATAAAAAGACGTGGGGGGCCACATTTAGCCCGGGGGCCTTGAGTTTGACACGTGCTCTGATCTACCCCTATTTTCACTGCTAATTTTCTTAATCGGTGATACACATAGGATTCGGCAGCGTTGCATATCCACATTTTGCACAAATGAAAAATGCTGAAAAGACATGAATAATTGGTGAAGATGTTTGAATTAAAAACAGAGGAACACTTCTTGGATTGCCACCTAATGCTTTCATAAGGTGTCCCTGAGTATTTTGAACTCTGGAGAAGGTGACAGCTCCAAATGTATTATGCAAGCATGAATGAAAAAGACACACAACTCCAGATATGTTTTGATGGAAAACATTATGAAGTGTAAATGGTAAAATTTTAAGGGTTATATAAAACCTTTTAGCGTACGATCCTCAAAGGGTTAGCATAGTTTGTTTTTCTCACCTCATTTGAACTGCTCAGCATGGACCAGACTTAGATTGGACTTCAAATGAATATTGCATCTCTGACCATGTTCCCGCTGAGAACTGGGCCTTGTAGCTACAGGCTAAACACATTACAATCTGCACTACACCAAGGGCTAGCTTACATTAGCCTTTGAAATGTCCGCGCACATGTAGCGAGACCAATTGATAATATTTAAGCCTGCAAAAAAGGAATATTTAGAAGTTTAAATGATAACAAACTTCTGTTGTGTTGGCCAAAACAATTGCACTGACATCCAGTTAAATGATTTGATTGGATAAAAGAGCGGGTATTATGTAAACTTAAGCAATTAACTGTTCCACGATAAAAGTTCAGTGAAGGTTTTCATGTGGCAGTGTTTCAGTGACTCCAAGTGAAAGTTAACAGCCGACTGATCCAACTATGACATATACAGGATGTGAAACTAGGGCTAAATAGGGCTGTAGTCGATTGAAGGAATTCTTGTAGACTAAAAAGGGGGTGTGGAAAAAGCTCTCAAAACTATTACGTATCTCTATGTAGTTGATCCAGACTGCACTCATAAGACTAAACCTGCACAAGAGTTTGTGCAAAAACAACTATTTATGCAGTAAACAGTATCTGAAAACAATGTATTTATAAAGACAGATTAAACTTGATTAAACTAATCTTGTGCCTTTTTACATATAAATATCAAAGGAATACAAAATCTTCAGCTAACTCACTAACTTCTCCTTTCTTATAATGTCCCATATGACTCCATATAATCTAAGTACAATGACTAATGCACTAAAACGCCACAGACCAATTAATTGACTAAATGACTACGGGACTAGAGGGCTAAAATATCAAAATAGCAATATGTTGTGAAAGTGATTTTTTACTATGGACTTCAACTCCATCCATCCATCCATCCATCTTCTTCCGCTTATCCGGGGCCGGGTCGTGGGTGGCTCGGGCATCTGCTCAGGATGCCTCCTGGACGCCTCCCTAGGGAGGTGTTCTGGGCATGTCCCACCGGGAGGAGGCCCCGGGGAAGACCCAGGACACGCTGGAGGGACTATGTCTCTCGGCTGGCCTGGGAACGCCTTGGGGTCCCACCGGAGGAGCTGGAGGACGTGTCCGGGGTGAGGGAAGTCTGGGAGTCCCTGCTTAGACTGCTGCCCCCGCGACCCGGCCCCGGACTTCAACTCAATTTTCTAATTTGCACATCTCCAAATCAACTATTACCCTATTATCGATTTTTCTTTTTAGCTCCGCCTCTCTTCCAAGAAGCCATTATTTGGAAGTAGAAGTTCCTGAAGTGTTCCTAGAGCTTGTCTGTGTTGCTGTCTCCTCCAGTGTCATGCATTACCCATTGTAGAGCTATGCATTATTGAACAATGTAGTGTGCGTGGTGGCATAGTCTGTCTCCATAGGAGAGCTAAATACTAAGTGTCATGGAAGTTTGGTCCACATATCCTGCTCCAGTTAAAGAAGAGAGCCACCCTGAGGTCTGGATGTGCGACTACTCCACGATGTGATAAGGCAGTGATGAAGCTGACAGATTAACACCCGGAGGAGTTGTTTTTCCATTTGGCCCACCACCTGTGTATGGTGACATAAACAGCAGTATTTGTTAGCGATGATAAGGGAGGTACCATGCACAGAGGTGGATAGTTACTGATATTTAGTTATACTTACTAGTGTAGTTTTCACACACCATACTTTTACTCCTCTTTTACATTTACTTTTTTACTCCTACACTATAACAGTAAGTAAAGTTTTGTGTTGAAAGTTGGTGCAGCTGTTGTCGTTTCCTGCTGCACTTATTAGAAATCTTCCTCTATGGGTTTTTCATGGGGTTTATTCATTGCTGTTTGCGCCTGCTGTGGTCCTCAATATGCATGCTCAAACCTCTAAAACTCTCTGTCATCTTTTTTGGTTGTAAAAGGGCAGGTAGAGAGTCTGTAGCAGACCTCAACAACAGTAGTTAATGAGACACAGACAACCGTGATGGATACAGTCTGCTGAGTGGCCAGTAGGGTGTACTAAAGGACACCATCACTACAATCATGCTTCAAACAGGGAGAATTGAAGGGAAAACTATCTTATTTGAATAGATTTCAAAACAGTTTGATTCTACTTTTGACATGGGACGCTTTAGATGTTATTTGACAAGCTCTGCTTGTCTTGATTGGCTGACTGCACATCACTGCCAAATTTTCTTGACCAAACCTCAAGTCTGGTCATGTTCCTGCCCTCACAAACTCACAATTTGATTCACAATGCTGAGTTCAGCATCAAAATCGCACCACTGCCTCCAGTTGGCCGCCTGTGCATTTGAGGGCAGACACTTGAAACTTGTTGGCGCGTGGCAAATTTCGCCAAAAGGTCAAATTTTTTAACTCTGGTGTCTGATGCCTGTGGCGTCCACACTCAAACTTTCTATGCTTTCTACACACCACATTAGACCATCCTAGACACTTGACACTCCTGATGCCACGGTCTGAATGCAGCAAAGGTCATCATTCATTATGTCAGAATCCAGTCACCAGTTCCAGAAATGACTTGGAAAACCAGTCATAAGAGTGCTTTCTACATCTGCGGTGGGAGTAAAACCAAGTGAAAAGTGAAATGTGGTAGTACAGCCAATGTGAGCAGACTGTGCCTTATTCCCACTTCAGAGGGTGTTACATCAATTTTTTTTTTTTTTTTTTTTTTTGCAGGTAATCTTTAATTACTAATTTTCAAGATGCCATTTTGCTGATCAACTCCAGTTTTCACCATCACCTCCAAATACCCACTGCTCTGTAGTTACTTTGTTCTCCCATTTTATATTTGGTGATATGTGTAGGACTCGGCAGCGTTGTGTAGTCATTTTGGTACAAATGAAAAGAAGCTATCCATGAACAACTACACGGCTCATTGCTATGATGATGTCACCGCAGTTTTATAATGTGGAAGTCAGCAGACTTCTTTTATTACGTTATTTCAGATTGACATTAGGATTTAAAATGCGCAAATTATAACGTAATGATCCACAGGTGTCATAGATATAACTATATGCCAGACACAAGCATAAATAAATATTGTGCTTACTATAGTTTAGTGAGATGCCTTTTCTACCCTGTGACTGATGTCCATCTTTGGGTTGGACCGGGTCAGATCCTGGAGGGCGAACAGTTATGACAGCCTGTCTAACTCCATCCCCCTCGTCCTATTCGGTCCCCCCATTTGCCCCGAGTCTTTCCTGGTCCGTAACCGTAGCAATGTTCCCCCCATCCATCAACGTCCAGCCTACTGTCTCCTCTGGTCACCATGCATATGTCACAGGGATTAATATGTGTCCCCATGTCCCCGCATCAACCTTTGTCCAACTTTAATCAATCTCTCCTACTTTCTATTCTTTGCAACTGTCATTTTTTGTCATGCTTCATTTTAAACATCTTAGGTCTGGCATTTTACACTTTACAAAAATACACTGTGCACCATTGTTTGTTTTTGCTTTGGCCAGAAAGTTCCACAGTGTAGCATTAAACTTACATCTTAAAAGCAGTCAATTATAAAATTAGTTCTTAGTGTGAGTGGGCTCAGTTCTTCACAGACCTAACCTGTAACTTCGCCTGTACACGTCATCTGCTTCTGTCTGTGGTATTGCAGTCAAAACAGGTTTTCTCCCTGGAAAGTTATATAGTAGATTTTAAATTTGAACATTATAGCTTTAGTATTCTGTTTTATAACTACAGTAATTTACTATTAACATTTCACCTTTTATATCTAAAACAACGTAACTGTTTTGGGAAACTAATACTGTCCAGATTTGATTGCAGATAGAGTCAAGGTTAGTTGCTGAAATTGCTGAACATTAAAGAGGGGGCATTATGTAAAATCAACTTTTTGGAGCTTTTCGTCGTCATGTTATAATGTTGTTCCCTCATCAAAACCATGCCTGAAGAGGTTTTAGATGTCATCCATGCTTGTTTGAGTATTTTAATGCTCTCTCCTGGCCGCTATTCGAACCCTCCTTAGAGTAAGCTCTAATATTCTAAGCAATGCTCAGCCCACATGTCTACGTCATCCATGCTTCCATCATGAAAATTCTCCATAAATATCGGCAGCTATCCATAGGAGGTGCCGACAGCATTTAACATTGACATTTACGGTGATGTTCTCGAGACAATCATCTCCTCAATTTTTTAACCCAGAAGCCAGCAGACCTGTTTATTTTATGAAGTCTTTTAGATTATAATTGCAATTTAAATTGTCCAAATTACAATATAATGATCCACGGGTGTCATAGATTATAACTATATAGCAGACACAAGCACAATATGTCTTCTTTATTCACCAAAAGGCAGAAGATCTTATTATGAAGGATTTCTCAAACATCTGTGAAATCAACAAAAGAAAACTACTTTGAAAACATTATAACACAAATAATCACTCAAAAGTTGATATTGCACAATTTATCTCCTTCAATCTCCCTCCAGTGTCCCTCTTTCACCCCTCCTCCACCTCTCATCCATCTGCGTTTCTTTTTTTCCTTTTTTTGGGGTACTTTTTGCTAATTAAAAGATCACTTGGTTTCCAGCTTTCCAACCATTTGTCTTCATATTCTTGCGTTCTGAATGGTCCGACTTCTCATTACTCTCCTCTGCCGACGCTGTCAAACTTCTCCGTATCCATCATCTATCCTGCCTTGTATTCTGGAACTTTCAAATCTTCCCTTCATCATCCGTAATATATTGTATTTGCTATGGATCCGTCTGCGTGGCTCTTGCTAACAGCTAGCGAGGAAGCACCACAAGCTAGCTCTCACACGCAGACTTAGAGGAGAGATGAAAATTGGATTTTGTTTAGCTCCCACACACTGTTTAACTAAAAGTAGTGTGTTCAGGCTATTACAGAAAGATGCTTAAAAACAAAATGAATGAAAACCAAATGAATCACTTTCTGAATTGCCTAATAAGAAACATGGTTTTAGTACTGTTAATGAGAAATCACAAGTTCTCTCACAGGATTTTATAGAGGGGGTATTATACTTCTATGGGGTATTAACAGCTAACACATTACATATTTAAATCTCCGTGGTAGCTTTTATTGTTTTGAAAATGCTATATTTGCTGAAAACAGCACATTAACATGTTTTATTGGTTTCACTTTTGTTTTAGACGACTGAGTCCCTTTGCTCCTCACTTTAAGTCACTCCTGCTTCAGAGCGCTATCACAACACAATTAGCATGCATTCCTCTAATGAAACTACTGCACATCACATTATTTGTCAAGTTGCTGTGTGTGTTCTTTGGTTTGTATCATGTTTTTGTGTATTTAAGGAGAATTGTCATGTGAGAGAAAAAACATATAACAATATCATAACATGGTAGAAAAAAATTGCATAATACTCTCTTTAATGTATTCTAATGTAGCTGGGTTCAGACAAATGCATTGACTTTCTCACACTTTTTTATTGCTTTGCCTGGATTGTTTGACAGTATGGCATTAAAATAATCTTTCTAGCTAAAAGATTTTTTTTCAATTGCTAAATTAAATAAAGAAAACCTGCATACTTACCATGGTTGGGCTTTGCTCCATGCTTGTCTCCGTGAAGTTAGATACATTTAATGCCATACTGTGGAACATTTCAAGAAAATAAATACCATCTTCCCTGAGACAAAGTTTTATACTGCACCTTTAAGGTCATGTATGCATTGTTTTCTTTTTGGGTGATGGTCCAACGCTTGTGTAAAGCTTTTGTTGAGTTTATGGCCTCAAGTCTGAGTCATTTAACAGTTAAGTTGTTACAATTTTATGTTGGTTAAAGATGTTGTACCTGATTTTTACTTTGTTAAAAACTTAAAACAGAACTAATTCATTTTAAACAGTTTGCTAAGAAAGTTATACCTCACTTTCCTTATGCATTCCAAACATCCTAAAGTTTATAAGCACTTTTCCCAACCTGAGCAGAGTTTTGTAATGATGGTGCTAGTTGTTGTGCTAACAACAACTAGCATCCTAACAGGATGCTTTATAATTAGATGCAGGCAGCACACAGCAGTCTCAGCTTGTCCTTAAGAGCTACATATGCAATATATCTGTCTGTAATGATCTGTAATGATACCAAAATAAATATAATGCCTTGGCAGTATTGTAAGTTTTCAAATGTTCAGTGCTAGGTTCAGAGACACCATTGCTTCCAACAGCCCTCCTTGTTTTCCATCGTTGTCGTTTTGTTGTTGGACTGTTTCACAAAGCTCTACCAAACTTGGGTGGATTTGGTGGGACTTGGCTGGGGACTTTTGAACAAATAGTGAGATTTGGGGTAAGCTCAGAGCGGGTGTGTGATTCCAGGACTTTTAAACATGTAAATATATGGAGAGCTGTGTCTGTCCGTCTGCACTGGCTGTGACTGGGTGGTTTTGTAAATTTGTTTTACTATGCAAAATTGACCTTTTAGAGCTTCTAACCATGTTATAGTTGTTTCCCCTCACCATTTACTCACCTGAAGTTGTATTTGGATTGACTTGTAGATGTTTGAGCAATCTTTAATCGCTTATTTTTAAGACACTATATTACCAATTAACCCTTGTTTTCTTCTTCACCGGCATATCCCCACAACTTTCTACATTCTCCAATTTTATTTTCGCAATCAGTGATACGCGTAGGATTCAGCAGTGTCACATAGTCATTTTGGTGCAAATGAAAAGCTTTATCTGCAACTATCCATCGGAGGTGACGACAGCTGCATGGCTCTTATGATGACATTTACAGCAACCACAATTTTCTAACGTGGAAGTCACTTGTTCCTTTTGTTAAGCCATTTTAGATAAATATTGTGATTTAGAATGTGCACATTATAACATAATGATCCACGAGTGTCATAGATTATAATTATATAGCAGACACAAGCACAATATGTCCTCTTCAAGAATTTTGTGTTTCATCTATCTCTTTGAAACGTACAGCTAATTTGGAAATAGTGACTGGTTTCTTTATGACTGATATTGATTGATAGGCTTACTGTACATGGTGGGTTTTTGTCACAGTAGGAATCAGCACCAAAACTGTGATCAGTTTTGGTGCTGATACAGATTGCCATGCAATATAAGCAGATTTTGCAACTTTTCCCAAAATATTACTCTGATTGTACAGTTATTGAACACCATACCATTGGGATTTTCAAGTTTTACAGCACATCACAATAGTGTGATTAAATCAAATAAACATAATTCAGTCTTGGTTTCACACTAGGCTACTGATGAAAAATTAGGGGTGTTGCCATAGAAATTTTAAATACATTATATCTTTTGAATGCTTTGAATTATATGTTGCCTATAGGAAGCTAAAACCCATGCATAGCTGCTAGGTTTAAAATTGACGTATACATCTTAGTGTGGGCAACGTCAGAACAAATATGATCAGATTGAGTCTGGTGAATTAACTTATTTTCAATATTGGAAAAACTGCTACTGATGTCACACGGAGGAACAGAATGTTTCTGATGAGGAAACAGAATCAAGGTCATAAATGCCTGATCTTATCTGATTTCAGAAGCAAAGCAGGTTGGGCCTGGTCAGTTCTTGTACTGTACTTGTACGAGACCCTGGGAATTGTTGCTGCCGTGGGGTGTCAGTGGCAAAAACAGTTGATATGTCTTAGCCAAGACACTTTACCCACATTGCCTAATATATGTGGTGTGTGAGTGTTGGTGGTGGTCAGAAGGGCCGATGGTGCAGATTGGCACCTTCGTTTGGGCAGTTGTGGCTACAATAGTAACTTACCACCACTGACCACTAAATTAATGAGTAATGCACAAAATTGTAAAGCAGCTTTTAGCTTGTAGCTATATAAGACTTTTTATTGTTTTAATATATTATAGAGCCTAAATAGTAGTTTAGTAGTTACAAAATAAACAATACTTTCATAGCCAGTATTTTCCAGAAGTTGGTACTGTCAAAAATAATAAGCAGAAATCTTAAATCAAATCAAATCACAACCCCAGTTGTGACATTTTTAGTGCCTCTGTCGTGTTTATGTTTTGTCTCCTCATTACTCCAAATTTGCCGTTAGCCTGTAGTGGCAGGACAGTGCTAGCCATTTTGTTTCTTCCTCATTGCATTACATTGGCAGAGGATGCTAGCAGTGCTAAGGTTTCCCGAGTCATGTGGCATTAGCCATGTGTGGTTTGGGCCTTCCCTTCTCATAAGCATGAGTGACAGTGCAGGTTGATGGAGCTGAGCCAAGCGCTTGCAGGACTGTTCTGTGTGTACGCGTCAAAATATTGACATACGGAGACAAGCATACATGATTCTACTGACAATGGATTAGACTGGACAGTAGGATAGTTATTTTTTATATTTGATTTTTTTGGTTGTACTTTTTTTAATTAGCCTAAATAAAACATGAACAAAGACTTAATTCATCAGATAGTTCTCTGCCTTAATGTCTGATTTGGCTCTTACTAGTAATATATACACAGAATATGAAATATACGTATAATATACGTACTATCTACTCCGGAAGTTGCCATGGGTGCTGCCTTTGTCATTGGAGTTGTATTATTTTGTGTGGGGCCTCTGATCTTGACAACAGATAAGTTATACAGAGCCGTTTCAAAGCCTCATAGAGAATAAATACAGTGTTGACTTGTTAGCTCACATGAACATTGAACAGTTTACACAAATCAACCTACTTTATATCAGATTTATTTAGCAGTAAAACTACCCAAACCCCAGCACCTGCAGCAAATCATTAGTCAGCGCTAGGGCAGCCTCTGCAGCTCAGAGGGTGAATTCTGGAGGTTCTGAGCTTTCACATGAGGCATGGCCTTTCCATATACTGAGAATGAGGAAAGATTGTATGTGCCCTCTATCTGCAGGTTAAGGCACTGGCAACCCAGGTTCAGTTGTGGTTGCAATACCTTTTCGATTGTAACTGTAAGAGTCTAACTGTAAGAGTGCGCCCTACATACTGACCCTTTAAATTTTTAGACAAGCTTACTGGTTACTACTTACAGGTTTGACACTTCTGCAGCTCAGTTAAAAATATATAACTATCTAGAGCATTTATATGGTCACAAAGTTCAATGTCAACCTTTATTTGTCTAGGAGTGATGTATGCCACAAAAGGTATCTAAGGTTGCCATCTTCAAACATGGTGTCCACATATTAAGATCAGAAAATTATTAAAAAGCAATTTATACAACTGCAGTCCACTCAAAAAACTCAAAACAAAACCTCAAACAAGTAGTATATACTGCAGGTTTTCATCTTCAAAATGGCGGATTCACCATATTGGAGAAGTCATCTGACGCACATCTGCAGTGACGCACGATGCAGATCAATGGATGGAGAGCCTGGAGTAAGAAACCTGAAGTCTTATTTACCCGAGTGTGTGCGGGAGGAGGGCTCTTGCTTACAATCAGGCCTGTTGTTCTGGGCCCAGGGCTTATCAGGGCTCCATTGTGCGCTGGAGCAATCATAGATCCATCCTGTGTGTACTCCAAGTGAGAGGGGGAAGAGACAATAGACAAGGGGAGGGTTTGTTTGGCAGCAAGACTATGCAGCTTCATTTGTGGAAAGAGAGGCAGATTTAAGGACGGACAATTGACTTATGCCACCAATATGGATTACATTACATTAGATTGTAAAACATTATTGATTCATTTCACCCACCCTATAGGTCACCAGAAATTGCCCAAGCACACAATAATGATTAAGCAGAGTTTGAACTGGTGATTTTCTGGTTAGCGAGTATATGCTTGACACACAGTTACAGTGCTGCTGTAATTATTAAGCTGTTATCAAGTTGGGATATGATTTTAAATTATAACAATAAGCACTTTTCTGGACACCGTAAGACACTTTACTTTGGATTATACATCCGGTCCACATCTGGTAGTGGTAAGCTATTAATGCAGCCACCGCTGCCCTGAGGCAGACTAACTGAAATGAGGCTGCCAATTTGTGCTAACAGGCCCACATAGTCACCATATTGATATATAAGCAAGGTGGGGGAAGTGTTTTGGCCAACGACACAATAACATGTATCTTGGATTGAACCTCTGACCTTTAGGTTCATGGCGAATGTGCTAACCACTGCCACCTATTATCACATTGATAGTTCTCTATTTATCTATATATCATATATGCATCACTTTTGTAGTATTTTTCATGCATAAATCAAAAATTAAAGTTGCCCAAAAAATATTGTAAATAATGAATGCAGGCCTAATTTTAGGCATTTTTAATCCCATCAAATTGGATGTATTAAATGCAAAATTGCAATGGGCAAGGAGGAAAAAAAATCCCAAATTTGAGCATAGATAAACTGAGTTCCATTCTGTCTTAAATGTGAAATAGTCCTCATTGCGAGAAAGTAAGTTGTGACAAAAACAACTTACAAAGTCCCATTCAGTTCGAAACTTACATTTCCTTGATCCCTTACATGTCAAATTATCCTCATTGCGACAGAAAAAGTCATGACAAAAACATTTTCAAGTTGGAGCTCGGAAAATTGGCAGCTTGGTGTGCGACCATGGCAGATATCAGGGTAGAGGATTGGAGGTAGACAGGTATAACGTGTACAGAGTGATGTTAGCAGAGCAGATGGGGTTGGACTAGCGTAAGGGACACCAATCAACAGCTCCTGATTGCCTTAGGTGTCCCAGAGGAGGGATCGATTGCCGGGTTTGGGGGGTGGGGGGTGGGGGTGGGGGGTAGCTGGAGGATAACAGCTTTAGACACTCCAATACAAAGAAGTGTCATATCCTTCATGTAGTACTGTCACCTAGCCTCCCAGGGACCTCTACGGAACAACCCCAGAATGGTTTTGTGTGTGAGCTAGCATGTTATCGACCGATGCTTCAGAGATTAGAAGAGGTTCAGTATGGGCTCTGTGCACAGTGGCACGCTAGCTAGCTCACTGTGTCTCAAAGCTAATGCTAACTTCTATTTAAAGAGAGGGTATTTTACTTCTATGAGGAATTAACTGCTAATGCATAACATATTTAGATCAGGGTGTTACCTTATTACCTATTATGCTATATTCGCAGAAAACAACCCCTTATAAGTCTGACGCTGAGTTTCCTCAAAACTCCTCTAAAGGCATTGCAGTGTGCATGGGCAGCAGTATTTTATATTTATTCATATAATTTTTCCTACGACTAATACTAGATTTGACGCAATACATTCTATGCATTTTACTTAACCTCAGCCATTGCAATCCATCCAACGTTTGTAGCCTCTGTGAATTCCGAGACTTATTATTTTATTGTATTAGTAACTCTTACCCTGTGCTACTTGTTTCATTCAAAGGACAGAGACAGCCCTATATGCTTGTCTTGTTAATGAAAGTTCAGCCATCCGTTTGATGAGTGCGACCAGCGAGGGGGAAAGATCCACACAATTACCTATCCCTACTCATCACCTGTTCCTTGAATAGCTCTCCAACATGCATGGGCTGGTTACAGATGTGACCCTGGATCTATGAAGCAAACATGGGTTCATTTTGAAAAGAGGAGCTATTACACTTCTATGGGTTAATCATTGCTAACACAACATATTTACATCACATTATCTTTTTTTTTTTTTTTTTTTTTTTTTTTTTTTTGACAATGCTATATTCACTGAAAACAGCATATTAAAATGTTCAATTACTAATTAATTACTAACTTTTTTTTTTTTATGCTCTGAGGCCCCCCTCCCTTTGCTCTTCACATTAAATCACTCTTCCTTCATGTGCTATTACAACACAATCAGCGTGCATCCCACTAATGAAACTACTACTGCACATCACATCGGGTTTGTGAAGTTGCAGGGTATTGTTTTGTATCCTGCTTTTGTACAATATATTTATAAAAACTGGCAGTGTGGGAGCATGCTTAACATAAGCTTGTGGGCTGAGCCTTGGACAGGATCGTACTTCTAACCATAAGGAAGGTTCAAATAGGGCTCAGGAGGGATTGAAAAATTGCTCAAATATGGATGACATCTAAATCCTCTTCAGGCATGTTTTTGATAAGGGAAGATTATAACATGGTAAAAAAAAAAAAAAACTCCAACAAGCACCTTACACCTTGTTGTTTTAGTTTAAAGGTACACAATGTCACTTTTCTGGTGGAGGAAATGCCACCTGCTTGGCTTCATGGATACGTTATTTTTTTGTCTTGAATTTCCACAGTATGGCATTAATCATCTTCATCTATCCATATTCCTAGGTACAAGCATGTGACGCCACCAGGTCATATGTCAGATCTATGGAGAGGTGACCTTGCTCACAGTATTCAAGAGGTTTTTGACCAATAAAAAAACTGTAATTGAAAAAAATGTATGATTGTTTTTTGCAACTTAGATAAGATTAATGCTATACTGTGCAACATTTGAGGCAAAGCTATAACATCTCCATAGAGATGAGCATGTGGCGGACCCCCAACCAAATATGAGGTAGTATAGAAAACCAATAATTTCTCCCTACTTTTTATGCAACTAATATTCTTATAACTCAAGGAGATTTAATTTGAAGAAATCAGCATAACATTTTCTTTGGTGCAGAAAACAGGTTCACGGGCAGTTCATGTACACACGCCTGCAGGCTTGTGCTAACATATTCACTATTAGCTGCTGCGCTAAAGTAGAGCATGTCCAATGTAATTCTCCACCATTATAGCTGGTACACAGAAAATAGAAAATTCTTACAGTAAATGGAATGTGTGTACAAAGGAGGAACTAGACCCAACGGGCATCAAACACCCATCCTTATTTGGGATGGTCCAATCACAGGTACTAATTTGTAGTTTCTCAAATGTGTGACATCTCTCGAAAATTCTCGTACCGTTCAGAACAAAATGTCTAACTTTTACCTGAGAAGAGGAAGAGTTTTATGCTTCCATTGTTGATTCTGCAGAAATACACACTGTTTCTCAGCCCTCGCTGTAATTTTTTTTACTCATAAGGTGCCACATATTACGCATTATTTGTATATTTACTGGCCTTTAAACAGGCTTTGAGTACCTTTGCTTTGGCATCTAATGATATAGAACTTCTAGAGCTTATGATAACAAAACATAGTTAACATCATTATATTTCATCATTATAGTTAAGATTTTAAGTCTTGCATTTTCGATGGAATTTTCAGTGTTAGGTAGAGTTATTTCATTTTAGAACTCAGCACTATTTCCTGTATTTTTGTACTTCTCTTTTAAAGTGTTGTTTTTTTGTTTTTTTCCCCACAAACTGCTGTACAGCTGTGATACATATTTAACACTGGCACTATGTCACTGGATCCATACTGACAACAGAAAGAATTACCATAGAGAAATAATAATGTTAGCTAATATCAAACATGCCTTGACATTAATGTAAGCATACAGTTGTAATGAACGAAATTTGCAGAAATGCTTTGAGCAATACAGGTGGTGATTTATGTACTTGTGTTGGGTCTCTACCTGTGACGCAACAATCCTGGAAAATTTCAAACTGTGTATTTTCTCACAGTTCAGGCTCACAGGCAGAGGACTTTATATAGAGGATTACAGATAACCCCTAAGAAGCTAATTCTAACTCCGGGTATAATTTTGATGATGGAACAATGTTATAATCTGGTTAGAATCTCAAACAAAAGTCAAAAATAGACTGGGCTATGCTTGTCTAAATACCTTTACATATGCATTGCCATTTTACATTTTGTAACTTTTAATTATTCTTATGTGTGGAAAAAGGACCTTCTTGCTGTCAGTCGAAAACGCTAACAACTCTGCTAACCGTACAAGTTTGTCCTTAATCCACCAACATTTTCAAACTTTGACTCTGAGAAAGCTCACAAAAGGTCAGGCGGGGACTCATTTGCATAATCTCCCAAAATGTTTATGACCAAAAATGAACCAATTATAGTTCCATATTTGAACTTTTTACTTTAAGCCCCCTACACCCCCTCCTCTCTCTCTCTCTCTCTCTCTCTCTCTCTCTCTATCTCTCTATTTCTCTCTCTCTCTCTCTCTCTCTCTCTCTCTCTCTCTCTCTCTCTCTCTCTCTCTCTCTCTCTCTCTCTCTCTCTCTCTCTCTCTCTCTCTCTCTCTCCAAGCATAGGAGCTAAAGGACATCCATTTTAATATCTTGGGCTATTCTGGCCCTGTGCAAATGTTAAGCATAGCTGCATTTCAGACGTGTGAAATGTCATCTCGTGTAGGCCCGCTTCTCGCTCTCTCTCTGTCAATGCAATTATAAGCTTCATTAATTATGAAACAGGATCCAAAATGGCCACCACTGCCTCCTAGCAAGTCCAAAAAGTGCATATTGCAATATTGAAGAGCTTTATGGAAACTCATATGGATTTTCATCTACTTGCTAATTGTAAACATTTGGTCTAATTTGAAAGAGAGACAAAGAGAGAAAGCGATAAAGAGAGAGGATAACGGGAGAGAGAGAGACAGAGAGAGAGATTTTAATAGTTTGAAAGGAGAGAAGGTAGGGAGAGAGGAACTGGCAGACAGAGACAGACTGATGGAGAGAGAGAATAGAGAGTAAACAAAGAGAAATGTATTTCATTGCACTACAACCAGAGAGAGAGAAAGAAATGAGATGAAGAGGGAGGATAAGGAAAGGGGGGAGATTAAATAAAGAGGGATGATGAACTAATGAAGAGAGAGAAATAAAGAGGAATAATAAAGAAAGGGGAGAGAGATGAGATAAACAGAGATGATTGAGTAATGTAGAGAGAGATGAGATAAAAAGTAAGGATAAAGGAAGGGAAAGAGGGATGAGATAAAGAGGGAGGAGTAAGAGATGAAAGAGTGAATAGAGAATAAGGATGAGACTAAGGGAGAGAAAGAGAAAGCTTAAGAGTTTGAGAGTTTGAGACAGAGACCAAGAGAAACAGATAGACACAGAAAGGGAAAGAGAGAGAGGTTAAGGGTTTAAGAGAAGTAGGAGACAGAGACTGAGCAAAGGAGGGAAAAAGAAGAGAAAGAGAAACCGACAGACACAAGGAAAGCGTGAGAATGGAGGGTAAAGAATGAGCTAGAGGGTGGATGTTTAGAAGCTAAGAATTTGAGAGAAAGAGAGAAAGAAGAGAAAGAAAGTGGCAGAGATAGACATAGAGAGCAGGGAGAGAGAGAAACAGAGGATAAGAGTTTGAGAGGAGAGAACGAAGAGAGAAAAAAACTAACAGATAGACAAAAAGAGAGACAGGAAGAGGAAGAGAGCGACTGCCACTTTTGGAGTCAGTCACCTGGAGAGAGAGAAGAGAGGAGCCAAATGCCACTCAGCTGAGCAGCCACGCGAATATCCAACGCTTTTATTAATTCAAGGCTCTGAATCCTCAAAAAGCACCTAGCGCCAAGTCATTTCTCTCTCTACATATTAAAAGCGCTGTACCTGATTTTTGCTGACTTAAAAACATGGAAAACAGAACTAGTTCATTTTAAACGGTTTGTGGCCGACCAAAGTTATTCCTCACTCACCTTATGCATTCTGAGCATCCTAATTATTCAGCATGATGAGTTTATACAAGCTTTTCACAACTTTCAGAGAGTTTTGCCATCACGGTGAAGCTAACAACAGGTAGCATGCTAACACACACTTACTGATTATTGGATAATGAAATAATTTAATATTTATAATTAGATGCATTCACAGCTGACTTTCTGAAACCTTAAAATAGAAAATCTAACTTTAAACTTCACAGCATAATGTACATTTTGCTTTGTCATCTTTTTGCGGTGTGTCACAATTCATGCAAAAGTTTTTATTCTTAAATCAACCACAATAGCCTCTGTAAGGTAGCTTCAGTTGTATCTGATTATATTTCAAAAAGATATGTGTTTTTGGGGGCTAAACTGATAAGATTTGAAAAACAATTTTGACTCTCCTGACTCAGGATTTGTGATAAGGGAACTAAAGTGAGCCAAAGGACAGCAAAGATGGCAAAAGGACTGCAATGGTGCCGATGAAAAGCAGATGAGGCTCCTAGTTTCGTTCTGGTTTGAGCCTAATTTAGTCCTGATGTAGACTTGGTCCCAGTATAGTCCAGATTTAGTTCTTGGTGTAGTCTAGTTTAGTTCTAATGTAGATTTTAATATCAAATCTAGATGATATGAGAACTGTGAAGTGTGAATGCATCTCAAAGGTCCTGTATTACTGGAGTTGTGTTTTGTTTCATTCACACATTTGAGTAATCATGTTTTATTAGGCTGTCTAAATCTTGAAAGCTCAAAATGGTCCTTTCCACCTTGTGATATCATGAAGTGGTAGTTTTACACCTTTTACCTTTTGTTGTGTAGAGATGGGCAATTCCAGGGCTGAAATTATCCAAATGATTCCAGGGAAGGTGTATGGAGTTTAAAAACACATTGGAGCACTTCATGTATTACCACATGACATCACAAGGTGGAACAGTTTTCCATTTTTGATGAGAAAATAGCAATTTAACATAGATCAGAAAATAGCGTAATATGAGCCTTTTAAAGTTTATCATACCATGACATATGAGAATTGTAATGCTGACTGGGATGTGTTATCTGTATAGACCCTTTCAGTGTTTGTGAAAAGAACGCCTGCTTTCTAAGCATTCCATACATTAGTTCCAATGCATTTTCATTGGGAGAGTTAGCATTAGCCTCCAAACATCACAGACTGTGAAGAACCAAGGCTGTTGAAAATGCATTGGAGGTAATGTATGAAACAGTACCTGCCTATATAATCCAGTTTGGATGCAACGATAAATATCAAATCGTTCGATACGGGTGTCACGATTTAATGCACATGTTTGCATGCATATGCATATTAGACATGTACTGTCCTTCTAATATGCAGGAAGTAAACAGCTCCATGCAGCCTTACAGCTGAAATATTTTAGCAGAGGTGGGTTTCTTTCAGTCATCGTTGATTTAACAAATTGGAAATCCACCCAGACATTCTTAAATCTTAGACCCTTGGGGCCTTCTCTCTGTGAGGTGTGAATGCTAACCGCTCTACCACTCACTGAAAAAAACAAGGACTCAGATTGTAGTGCCTCCATAGTGCAAGCAAACCAGGGACAATGCATCATTTACCACAATTTACATACTGCTACCACTATTAGGGTACTAATAAACTTCAACTATTACCAATGTTACTACTTTAATCACTGCTATCATTCTTATTACCATCACAACTACTAGGGCCTATATCTACTACTACTACTACTGATTCTACTACTAATACTAATAGGCTATTAATAAAGTTTCCACTACTAATACTACTATAACTTCAGGTTACTACCACTCTTACTACTACTACTACTGACACCACTACTACCCATGGCAGGGACCATCTAATCACTCACTGACAAAACAAGGACACAGGCTGCAGTGCCGCTGTAGTGCAAACAAACTAGGTACTCTGTATCATTTACCACAATTTACATAAAACTACCACATACTACTACCACTACTACCACCATTACTAGACTATTAAAACTATCACCACTACTACCACTACTATAGGCTACTAATGCTACTTACACTACTACTATATTTGTATCTGCTACTGTAAGGCGAGCATGCTAACCACTCTGCCACTCACTGATAAAACAAGGACACTGGCTGCAGTGCCGTGTAGTGCAAACAACCCAGGTACTCTGCATCATTTACCACAATTTACATAAAACTACTACATACTTCTGCTACTACTATATTTACTACTTCTACTACTACTGTTACTTTTTGCTTTGAGGGGAGCATGTTAACCACTCTGCCACTCACTGATAAAACAAGGACACAAACCGCAGTGCCACCATAGTGCAAACAAACAAATAGGAAAACAGATGATGCTCTGGCTGCTTGTCGGGAGCAGAAAAAAAACAGCTTAGCTCTGCGTAGCCGCCATCATTTAGTGTGCTGTCAACCCGTCCTCCGGTCGAATTCTTAAAGAGAGGCATCATTTAAGCTGTGTCCGGGCGCTTCCCTCCAGATAAATGGGTTAAGCGACGTGTGTGCGTGCCGATATGCCATGGTGTTGTCACGGTAACTAACGGCAACCGCCCATGCTAGCACTCAGTCATACTACGCTAAAGAGAAGAGCGTGTTTACAATAGGGGATGAGAAGACTGGACTGTTTGCGAAGGAGATTTGAATTGTGTTATAATGCTGTTGTGTTGTTTTAAAGGGCCTGTATATTCTTCCCATGTAGGCTACTTTCTTGGCCCAGTAAAGATATTCTTGTCCGAGAATCAGAAAGTGTGCGGTTAGCATGCTAGTTGTAAACATTACCATGACGGCAAACTCCGCTCTGTCTCCCAAAGTTGTGAAAAGTGCATATGAAGTCATTGCGGATGCTCAGAATGCATAAGATAAGTGAGGAATCATTTTGGACCACTGCAAACCACTAAAAAATGAACTAGTTCTGTCTTTCAAATTTTTAAGGCTGTAAAAGGTACAAACCAGGTACATTGCCTTTAAATGTGTGTTTGAGTAATATATGTTTAAGCTGTTTTACTCCTCATAACTCAAAAGGGTTGGTTGCCCTGCCTGATATCATCATGTGGTAATCCATGAAGTGGGCCTCTACATTTTTTCCTATTTTTTGCAGAATACAGTATACCCTAGCCTTAGTACCACACAGTTTAGAGTATAGAACTAGCTTTAAGGATCAGATGGTATCGGGTCTATGCAGAACTACTGTCTTAGACCTTCTGATGGCAACATTGGGGAGTGAAGCATTTTTTATTTTTTTTTAAGTTGTTAGCAGCATGGCTATTATCACCATACACACTTACAAATCTGAGCACAGATTCCATTTAAGGTATATGGACTTTGAAAACCCACAAGAGCACTTTTTGTAGAGAATTAACAGCAAACGTTAACATTTTGTAAGAACTGCCTCAACGTACCCAAATAAAACAACATACTAGTTCATGTTTACCAGCTGGGACATTACTAAGCAAACAATGTCGCACTAAATGTCTTCAAATATATCTACCACATAAATATTAATTTTCCATAATCAACTGATCAAAGCGCATACATCTATAGGCTTTATGCATTTAACAATAGGGGCTCCATAAATCAGGCTACATGCATATATCACACAGTATAAACAAGAGACACATAAGCCGGATAATGCCCAGCTGTAATCAGGCCTATATGAAACAATGCTAATTATGCTAATGACGAGATTCGTTTAGCTCATTAATTCAACACAGCAAATCCCTCTGAGTCAACATGCACTTTTGTGTCTTTCTCTCCTCTGAACTGCAAGTGTGGTCGCTATAAGATGTAGCATAAAAATAGCTTGCTTCTTTAGACATGATTTCTTTCTTCTTCTTTTTTTCTTTCATTTGTTTGTGTTGTGATGTGTTGTGGATAAATCACCATATTTTCAGTTAAGTTATAACACCAAAATTGCAACAAGCAAAACTGTATACTTTGGTGCCACAAATGCAATTCAATAATCTGGCGACAAACATTTATATTCACACCTGCACCTGTTTTTAATATTTTGTTTGTATTTTTCTGTATTTGAATAGGGTGTCCATGAAAAGGAGAGTCTGAGTGCTCTCATTGTGCTCTCCCTGTATAAATAAAGATAAATAAATAAGTAATAAATACCGTAATGGTCATTTAAAATCCATGCAGATCTAAAAATATATATATATTATACAGAAATAGTTGTATTACTGTCTATTTCTGCTTAGAGCATCAAAATGGCTAGGTTGCCTGACCAGCCAGTCATTTCTATATTCTGTCCAACCATAGCTGCTGATTTACACATGTCTCTCAAATACAGAAGACTTCTTCTTTCCAAAATTCTTGTATGAAATGGACATGATCAAAGCTTGGCTCCATGCGGGAGCCTGTAAAATGTCTGCAGAGAGGAACAGCAGTGGAGTGGTGGGAGGAGGGCAGGGGGAAGAGGTCCATGCATCCGGATCAAGGAGCTTTGTTTCATCTGCCTCCAAGACACCAGAGGGCTCTCTCATGCTAACACTCACACATACGCACGTACATACACACACGTTGGGTTTGCATGCTTCCTTTGGGCATTATATTGACCTGCATTCATTTCCTGGAGACGGATCCAAACATAAACCATAGTCATTACGCAAAATGGACTTTTTTTTCCTTTTAACCATGTTATACTGTTCATTAATCCACCAAAGTTGTGTTGTCTTAAGTGCTCAAAATTCTTTGTTTGCATTTTGCCTGTATAGTTGTGTCACAGGTAAAACTACGTATCGGTACTACTCCTATTTTTAAGTCTATAAACCATCACCGGACTCTGTCTGCTCTCAAATTGTGTTCATAACAAACAATAGCTCTATTAGCATAGGATTCACAGGGGATAAGGACTTCATTTGTTTACTTTCTAAATGTTCATTCCCGTTGTTGACAGTAAAGGAGCTCCAGTGCCTCATTGGAAACGGAGGTGTAGTTTAGAAAG
This sequence comes from Periophthalmus magnuspinnatus, assembly GCF_009829125.3. NCBI lineage: Eukaryota > Metazoa > Chordata > Actinopteri > Gobiiformes > Gobiidae > Periophthalmus > Periophthalmus magnuspinnatus. The sequence continues at coordinate 10,775,647 of NC_047143.1, forward strand.
AATATTTTTCAAAAGTAGATATTATATTAAAGCAGACTTATTCTGCAAGATTGACTTTTCAGAGTTGTATATGTGGTTCTTGTATAGTTATTTCTCCTCACCATTTACTCACCCAAAGTTGTATTTGGAATGATTCGTGCAAGTTTGAGCAATCCTTAATCACTTATTTTCAAGACACCATTTTGCTGATCTCCAATTTTATAACTACATAGCAGACACAAGCACAATAGTTCTTCCTTAAATAATTCAAGTGTTAATTTCACAACCTGTTCTGCTGCTCTAGACATAGATAGACACATCAAATGGGCCCACTTCAGAATATCGCATTTATAATGTATATATATATATATATATATATATATATATATATATATATATATATATATATATATATATATATATATATATATATATATATATATATATATATATATATATATATATATATATATATATATATATATATATATATATATATATATATATATATTTGTGTCATCTGATACAGTCAAATCATGCAAGTCTAACTTAGTTTTGATATATATAATCACTTGGACTAAAATCCTTGAAAATTCCCAACCATCACACTCTTACACACCTCATTCAAGTATAGCCATATCTTTCTCATGGACACAACAATACTATGCATGCACTCACTGGAACTGCAATTGAACTGCCAGTAACAACATTTCTTCCACCTACACCATTGTCTACTTCCTGGTGTCTCATAGTATGCATTATTAATATGAATTGTGCTTGTGATGAAAGGATGACACTACAGAGAAGACTACCTACTGTTTGTGTCTTGCTGCTTGAAATACAACATAAGGATTAGTAAAAAATATATTTTTAAAAAAAGATGTTGAAGTAAACAAGAGGAAAGTGATGTGGAAGGGATGTTTTATGGCAGATTTAATGTGGTTTCAGTTGTAAAAGTGCGTGTTTGGTGGCAGAATATGCAGTTGAAAGATGTTATATAGGGTTTGAGTTTTTGGTTGACACCGAGAGCAGGTTTTGACAGCAGAGTTTGTGAATGAGGCTCCAAATGTTCCAGCAGACTAGGAGAAGGATGAGGAAATGCAATCCCTAGAAAGTGCAAGAGAGTATGGCTGCAGACCTCCACCCAGAGAGAACCTTACCCCGCAGACTTCTACCAGGATCCACCTCCACCACAGACTGAATTTTGACCTCTACCCACATGTCCCTCATCATTTTTCATTATTTTCCTTTATAAACGACTTCATTACACATTCCATCAGCTGTTGCCTTTGTTCATTGTCTATTAAAGGTCATTAAATGTGATAAAGCTCATTTCGATTTTTTTTAAGCACTTCAAAGACATTTAATCACCAATACATTTCATTTCTAGCTTGAAATTAACTAGCTTCGTCTCTACTCTGCTTGCCAAGGTTAATTAGCAATTTAAAACATATTGTTACATACAAAAAACAGATATTTAGCTGTCAACTTAGGCCTCCATATACAAGGGCGTGTTTAGCATAGGGATATTAGATGTAGTTAGTCGGTGAATGTGTTGCCATAGGCCCAGTTTTTAGTCATAAGTCTGTAACAGTTAAAGTAAGGAAAAGGGTGCGAGCTTGTCTTTAGTGTAAAACAAGCAGCAAAGCAAAGGAAGGTGGGGCTCAAATCCCTCCCCCTTCAGAGCACCATCACAGCACAATCAGCGTGCATTCCCTGCTTGTCAACACGAAGATTGATGCAGCAACCAGTTCACAGACCTTCCACCCAAAAAAGTACACAGTGCATCTTTAAAGCAGACCTAATACACAAAAAGAGCTTTTAACCATGTTATAGTTATTTCCCTTCACCATTTACTCACATGAAGTTGCATTTGGAGTGATTCGTGCATAATCTTAATGCGTAATCTTTAAATGCTTATTTTCAAGACGCTATTTTGCAAACCCCCATTTTCACTGTCCCAGAATATGCCATCTTTTCTGTACTTTTATTTTGTCAATCGGTGATACACATAGGATTTGATAGTGGCGCATAGTTATTTTGGTACAAATGTATTTTTTTTTAATTATTTTTAATCTGTTGCTAGCTCTCATGATGTACAGCTATCCATCAGAGGTTTGTTGTGACGTTTACGCCGACATCAGCGCCACAGCTTTCTGGACTTTCTGGAGTGGACTTGTTTCTTTTATTAAGTCATTTTAGATCAACATTGCAATTTAAAATGTGCAAATTCTAACATAATGATCCACAGGTGTCATGGATGATAACTATATAGCAGACACAAGCACAATAGATCTTCTTTAAGCGATTTTTTTTCTTTTTTTACCCAAACATGCTATTCCCCAAACCCTTCTTTAGCTCAGTCAATTTGCCGTGGCTGATCCTCCTCCCTCCTGCTCCTCCTCCTCTCACTTTAAGTTGTTATTACTACTGCTCAAGTGTGACAGTGAAATTATGTGTGAAATGACTGCCATTGCACTCCCCACTGTGGTTCGGACTTCTTTAATACTGTTTAAACCTAAAAGTATGGTCTGGCATTGTATAGGGAAACTGGAGTGAATACAGCCGTGACCTGCGTTGTGCCTGCTAATCTCTTTGGTTCTTTCCCGTTTCCAAATCGATGTTTTGTGGTGTTTTGCTGCTGCATTTTTCTACTCTCTAAATAGTGGTAAGCAGAAAAAGTGTTGATAGTAGCTGAAATACGGAATTGCATCTGGCAACGTTTCATACAACTGATTTTTTTCCCATGTATTTGAGCAAAATATGTCTGAGTACAGATATATTGAGCTCTTGAGGTCAAAATATGTCCACTGTGAACTGTCTGCATCTAATTATAAATTGTTTTTTTATTATCTGAGGATTGAGAAGTGCGCTGTTAACATGCTAACTGTTATTAGCAATACTCCACTCTGGTCTCTGAAAGTTGTGAAAGTTGTATAAACTCAACGTGAATAACAGAACTAGTCATTTTTAAACATTTTTTGCAGTGCTCCAAAGTTATTCCTCACTTACTACCTTACGCATTCTGAGCATCCTAAATATTTATCACAATGAGTTTATAAGCACTTTTCCCAACTTTCAGAGACCAGAGCGGAGTTTTGCTGAGACAGTAAAGCTATCGACTACTATCATGCTAGCGCGCATTTCCTGATTAACAAACAATACATTGTTTTCTAAATAGATGCTGATAGTTCACAGCAGATTTATTTTGACCTCAAGGGATACTTATGAAATGTATCTGTCCTGGAACAAAACACATTTTGCTCATATACATGGGAAAAAATGGGATACATGTCCTTTAACTGTCTGGACTGTTTATGCTGTATTCTGCCCTATTTCCTTTTAAATACCTTTATCAGCTCTGTACACACCTCCGATAGACGACTCCATGTTTTATTTCACATGGATAGTCTGATGGTGTTCAAAGGCACAATGGCAGGTTTGTGTGTGGTTTGATATAAAGCAGGACAGATCCCAGCAGACAGCCTCTCAATGTGATCAAATTCATGCTTTTGTCACAATGTGTAGTGAGGTTTAAAGGTGCAATTAAAGCGCAGCATTGTGGTTTTTGCAGTGGTGGAAGAAGTACGCAATTCTATTTTGTAAGTAAATGTAAAAATACCAGAGCAAAAAATACTCAAGTAAAAGTATCACATGAAAAAAATACTTAAATAATAGTATCAAAGCACCGGTTTAAAAATGTACTTAAAGACTAAAATGTAAAAGTATTTCGTGTAGATTTTGAGATCTAATAAAGCTTGCTCAGCAGAAACTATTGAATCAGACATTTTTTTCTAGCCGTATTTATTTTTATTTTTTTTATTTGCTCCAACTATGAACATGTTAAAAATAAACCACTCAACCTTTATAGCAGGTCTCAGACAAAAATAAAAAAAAATAAAAATGTACTTTTACAGTCCAATTAAAAATGTAGTGATACGGATACTTGCTCTCAAGTGTAGTGAAGTAAAAGTAAAACCTACCCACTGTAAAATTTGAAGTACATATACCTAAAATTTGTACTCAAGTACAGTACTACTTTTACTTTGTTACATTGCACCACTGGATTTTGGGCAGCCAAACAAACCAAAACAAACATGGTGATGCCGACATTCATACTTCAGTCTGTTTTAGCAGAAATACAGACTATTTTGTGGAAAACATGCAGAGGGAAACACTTTGAGCAAGAGTCCTTCCAGAGTGATAAAGGATTCCATTCAGAATACTACACATGAATCTTTTACTTAGCAAAAATATTACACTGACAAAACCATGACAAAAAAATCGAACACAATTAACTTTATTTGGATTCAAAACCAAGTAAACTCATTTACTCTTTAAAGGGCCTGTACCAGAGTTCAAGCCAGGCACATGTTTTAGTAGTTTGAATTTTTAGCCCCACCCACTTAGTCCTTTCTGTTGCTTTGATATAGCAACATGACACAGAAACGACTGTCTAGGATAGTGTCAGGTAGTTGTTTCCTTATATATATTCAATCTCTGCTAGTTTTTGCTAGTTAATTCGTTTTTGTCACTCTTGAAAGTGCCCCATGACAGACAATCAAGTAGTCATAGCACGTTCAACTTTCTTTTATGGGATTCAAATCTTTTGGACCTGTTCATTTCAAAGAGATGTTCAAAACACTGGCTGTTTTATTTATTTATGTATTTATTTTATTTATATGACAGAAGCCAATGAGAACTCATTTTATGGGAATGGGTTTACCCTTTTAAAGTATTCAGAATCTAAATTAAGCAAATAATACAAAATTTTAAATATAATAATGATTCTGTGCTGATTCTTGTGCTAGTTCAGCATTAAGCAGTGTAAAAATGCATAAAAATGAGAAAGAAAATTATTCGTTTCTTTTACAAAATTAGGTCTGGGTCTAATCATTTACATTATGGAACCATTCAAAAGAGCCGACTTGTTCACGAACATTAAATTTCTATAATCAAGCGTCTGGAATAGTGTCAGGCAGATGATTTCCCATGAATCTGAACTGTAACAATTAGTGATGGGATATGGATTCCACCTTTTGTGGAATCCATATCTTTTGGAGCTGTTCATTTCAATTTTTTTTATTTTTTGTCTTATTTTTATTTGTATGACGGAAGCCAATGTGAGAATTCAGTTTATCTACAATCTAATCACAGAAAGAAGTGACCAAAGCTCAGATCTGTTTGAAATGGTTCAAACTGAAAGTGGGAGACCTCTGAAATTATGCATATCCTAAATAAAATGTTGCACTACATAATAATACATTTAAAACCTGTTATGATTCAAAATATGTTTTTCTGTGCAAAACATTCATACTCGTGTTACCTACTTTTCTTCTGAGCTGATTCTTGTGTTGGTTCAGTGTTAATCAGGATAAAAATTAGATTATTATATATATATATATATATATATATATATATATATATATATATATATATATATATATATATATATATATATATATATATATATATATATATATATATATATATATATATATATATATATATATATATATATATATATATATATATATATATAATAAGGAACCGTTCAAAATAGCCGACTCGTTTACAAATGTCACATCACTGACAATGTGCCTGATTGGATGGAAAAAGTTGACCCTGTCAGTAGCCACTGCATTAATTATTACTTGAGAAAACGCTATGTAGAATGAGCAGATGATTTTTTACAGTCTAATTTTTTTTTCTTATTTAGCTGCTTTTGCCATACACTTCATGATGTAAACAACATTTATCTTGACGATAATAAAGTCAAATCAGATACAGGGCTTTTAACACTAGCTGGCAGCCATTTTAAACCCCCAGCTGTGATAGACACCCACAGATAATAAAAACACAGGTGAAGGATTGTCAGGTGTCGCCACGGTGACGAGATAAAACCCCATGTATCACTCAGCTTTTGTTCTCCTCCTGACTCCAGGATAGGCCGAGGCTTCCATTGCTCACCCCTCCAATCGAACGTAACAGCTAACATGTAGCGCCCAAAGCTCCGTATCCATCATGGCTGTCCCCGAGGTGCATGGGCCGGGCAGCTAATGGC